>NC_056500.1:60721538-60734711 GCF_014905685.2 Nematolebias whitei | reverse complement strand
GGTCAACACAAGGTCAACAATGTAATGAAATGCTCAGGACGAGAAGAACCGTCTTCACTCGCCAATAAAACAACAGCAAGGCATACCAAAGCATGCAACAAAAATACTGAAACAAGGCAGCAAAAGTGAAAAAGAAATGCATCTACAGTAGCATGGTTCTATTAGCAGAGTGGTTTTGTTAGCAGTGAGGTTTTGTTAGCAATGTGGTCTCGTTAGCAGCCTGATTATGACAACGACCGCGGCAACAGACAATGACTGCCTTCCAGACCCAGCAGACACAGAACATCCAGTTTCCCCACAGAACTGAACTGTTCCATAGAGTTCGGTCCATGCAGGCAGATGGAGAATCATGGAGACGGCCACTGTGACAGGCCGGAGCCTGAGCCGAGGCGGAAAGGGGGCTGGGAACTGAACCACAATGGCAGGATTGCAAGACAGCGACACACAAAACTCCAAAAGTATGTTGGGATCATACCCGTAGCATGGGTGTGCAGTGTAGGCACAAAAAATTTTAAACAAAAACAACAGGAATAAAAAAAAGAGGGAGTCAGATCAGAGCTCCCGTCAGTGCTGCCATAATGCGGCACATGTGACGTCATTCCAGTGACCTACAATAGTGAAGATATTGATTGTTTATATAATTTTAAATAGAACCTCACTTCAAAATAGTCAGAATATATCTTTAATGCCCAAACTGTAAGGAACAAATAGATGGAGCTCATGCTACATGTTATAGCACCTCTTGCACCAGTCTTTGTACCCCCACATAAACAGAAGCATAGATCTTCATGAAACTGAGCTGCACATTCCTGGGTGTTTCCTTAACGACAGACTGATCCAAAGACCTGGCAGAGCCACACAGACTCTTCTTGGCTGGATTCCCTCCTTTTTTCTGCTCCTCGTCTCTCCTGGTTATGCTCTTTTTTTTTTCCCACTCCCATCTAAAACACTTCCTCCTCTTTTTGTCTGTTCCTCTCTTGTGCACTCTGCTGTTTGAGACCACAGACACACCTGCTGTTAGCATCTTAAACTCCATTGATGGGTTTTGTTGTAAAACCTACTGACAATAATCATCACCTAGTCTCATTTAAGCTCAGTCCTTGCACAGAACCATTTAAATTAGTTATGTTGTCTTTATGTAGTCTATCAAACAGTCACTGCTAAGTTATTGTGTTGAATGTTTGCGTATGTTGAGTCTGTTAACGAGCCCTCCACATTGTGTCAACAGCTCTTTTTGTGTGTCTGTGTGCCAGCCGTGTATCTATGTGTTTGCATACATGTGTATGTGTGAAGGACACACCAACAGAACCAGTGTGGTCCGTCTGATTGTATTTATATGGAATAAACAAAAGAGAGGAATGCTGGGGGAGGGGTGGGAGCCAAAGGGACACCTAAACGGAAAGAAAGGAGCAAACAGAGAAAACTCTGAGAACGCATGAAAATGGATGACCTGTGTCCCTGACTGGTTGTAAATCAGTTCCTTCATTTAGTAGAGGTTACTTCCTCTGTTGTTTGTTTGTTTGTGTGTGTTTGTTGTTGTGTTTGTGTGTGTCTGTGTGGTGGGGGGGTGGGGGGGTTAGCACTTCCCTGTTAAAAATTCTACAAAGTAAAATCTTGTTCTCAAAGACCTCTCATCTTATCTTTAAGCATGTATAGTTGTTCAACAAATCATAAAATGACTCTAGTAGTGTAAGAGCAATCATAAAGATGGGGTGGAGGCCCGCTCCTCTGAAAAGCACACAGGAAAAGCTTGATCTTGTTTGACTTCCTGCTTCACAGGAACCAGTCAGCATTGATTATTTACCTGCTAAACACTGTGGACTTTGTTGGGATTCCCTGGAGATTTACTCCCCTCCCTATCATTTTACCTCAACACACAGGAAAGCTTGAAGCTTCATGAGCAAAGCCGGCGAGCAATGAAGATGAAGTGTGAAACGGATTAAAGAGAAATTTGAATGGAAAATCAATGTTGCAACATTATCCAGTACAAAAGGCATGTTCCTTGTATTTGGATCAGAATTTATTCCAGTTTTATTTGGTTGGAACATCATGTTGAGCTCAAACAAATTATCTGTATTGCCACAGAGGCTGGCGTCTTCTGAGAAGACAGGCTTATGAGATCACAGACGAGTCATGAAATGTGAGCTATCAAAAAGCTGGACGAAGACGTCATGCAGCTCAGCAGTCATGATGGATGCTTGTATCATTTTCTAAATTATTCTCCTTGGCCCAGTGATGGAGCAGATAACTTGTTCTCCACTTCACAGTGCAGTGACAGCAGATTTTCCCACCATGCATGCTACGATGTGGTGCATAACCAAAGTGGGAGGGTCATGAATATGATTTGTGCCGAGGGAAATGTTGACAGGACCCAGTGACACGCCATCACACTGACATAAAACCTGTTGGCAGCAAGGATCAATGTTAGCCCATGAATTGTGTTACAGTAAACTGGTGTGAGCATTTCAACACTCCGAAACATTCTTCAACATGGCAGGTTTTAACACGATGCCCGAATACCTCATTTTATTATAAAGGTTGCTGCAGATCCAGAGACATTAGACATTTACTGTAGCAAAACCAATTTAATACACAATAAAAAACATTGAATAAGATAGTTAACGGCATATCCTGATGCATGCTCAATAATCCAGGTAGAAAAATCTAAAAAAGTTCAATCTAGTCCTCTGGACATTCAAAAAAACAAAACAAAGCAAAACAAACAAAAAAAAGTAGAAACATTTTGTCTTTCATCCCAAAGACTTCCTCAGTCTGTATGTACTCAGTCTTATAAATATCATCTTCTCAGAGTGGATTAACCGGTTTTGCTGCTGACAACCAAAACCAGCTGCTCACATGATCAAGGACCATCAGCCTAACAATGGATCATTAGCACACTGATGGCTGATTACTATTCACAGGAGGCAGAGTGATACTAGCAATAACAGCATTGTAAGAGGGGGACAATTGAACACGTAGGCCTCCACCCCTGTTTAATGATGGACGATTTATTTTCACAAAGATGGCCTCTGTTACTCTTCTCTCAAACCATCGTTCCTCTCTGTCCAGAATGTGAACATCTTCATCCCTGAAAGAGTAACTGCTGGTCTGGAGATGAGTGTAGACCGTAGAGTCCTGGCCTGATGGTATTGCTCTTCTGTGCTGGGCCATCCTTTTGGCCAGTGGCTGTTTAGTTTACCCGATGTAAGACTGATCACAGCCCTCCTGACACTGAACAACATACACAACATTACTCTGTTTGTGCCGGGGGACTGGATCTTTGGGATGAACCAGTCTTTGCCGTAATGTATTTTGGGGTTTAAAAGCCACTGGGACGTTGTGTTTAGAAAATAAACGTCTCAGTTTCTCTGATACGCCCTCAACATATGGAATGACCACTGGTCTGGGTCTGGGTTCCTCCTTTTCATCTGATGGCTGACTGGAGTCCTGTTTGGGTTTCTTCTCTGCTTTCAGGAAGGCCCAGTTAGGATATCCACATTTCTCTAGAGCCTGTCTTGTGTGGGATTTCTCCTTCTGCCTGGCTCCTGAGCTAGTGGGGACGCTGTCTGCTCTGTGATACAGAGTCCTGATGACTCCTAACTTGTGCTTCAAAGGGTGATGGGAGTCAAACTGCAAATACTGCTCTGTGTGGGTGGGTTTGCGGTACACCTCAGTTTGCAAATGTCCTCTATCAGAGACTGAGACCTCATAGTCCAAGAAAGCCAACTTGCCATTTTTTACATCTTCTCGTGTGAACTTGATGTATTTATCCACAGATTTGATGTGGTCAGTAAAATGTTGGACTTCCTGAGATTTAATTTTAACCCAGGTGTCGTCAACATACCTGAACCAATGACTTGGTGGTGTCCCTGAAAAGGACGTGAAGGCTCTCTTTTCTACCTCCTCCATGTACAGGTTAGCAACAATAGGAGAAACTGGAGACCCCCTAGCCAGTTTCTAAGGTGCTATTTAAGAGACTGAGCTGAATACAGCACCTCAGACTGAGGAAGTCTCTCAGATGAGAAACAAAACGTTTCTACATTTTTTCTTTGTTTTGTTTTTTGAATGTCCAGAGGACCAGATTGAACTTTTTTGGAGGATAAGATACAGTTGTGATACATCGAGCAATACAGCACAGCAGATAAGAGCGTCTTTACATTTTCCCCCTTTTGATCTCTGAAAGAGACCATTACGCCTAACTATCCATCCCTGAATAGATGTAGCTCTGCATGTCCTGGAAAAAACCCCTAGGCAGCTGTTCATTTTAAGGAGGAAAGCAGGACATCACCTCACACTTCTGTGACGGTAGTCATTTCTGACCCAGACCCCACCTGTACAGGAAAATAAACTTTCCCTCATCTTTCTTGGTAAACACACATTGTAGCATTTGAGCAAAACAGGCAACTTTAAAGCTGGCAGGAGCAGTAAGCCTCTTCCAGTAGCGGTGCGATGGCCACTAAGGATAGTTTCATGTCTCGTCCCTGGCTGTACATTTGGTAAACAGGAGTGCACTCACTGCCACCTTTTTCGATTGTAGAGGTGATGAATCTGACCACCAGTGAACGACTGCAGGGCACACAGCAAAAGCCACAGACCACCATGATCCCTAAAAATGTAGCCACAGACACTAACAGAGAGATTACTAATGTTTTCCATTTACCACACATGTTTGAAAACCATTCTTCTAAGGGGTTCTCAATGCCTGAGTGTTTGTGCCATGGTCTTACTCAGTCTTCTCAGTCCTTCCAGTGCTCTGGTCACCGATGCGTCCGGGACAGGGTTGTTAGGGATGAAAGTAGAACATTTTTCTCCAATCATAGCACAGGCTCCCCCCTTTTCAGCTAATACCATGTCCAGTGCTATGCGGTTTTGTATGGCCATCAGAGAGGTAGGTCCTAATTGCTCAGCCAGACCCTCTACATCATCTCTAGTTAATTTTGCCAAGCAGTTGCCCCCTTTGGAGGGAGACTTAAATTTTAGAGAAAATTTAGTCAGCTTGCAGGTCCGGTCTTACTTTTTCCAGTGTGGTCACAGGCTTTTCACACTGGTGCGGTTCTCCTTCGGAGATGCAGTCCACAATGTTTATTCCTTCATGGGTGAAAGTGATGTTGGGGGCTTCTAGTATTTTAGATAACCTGTGTTATCTTAAAGCGGTCATAGTAAAGCATTGTGAATTTACATATGCCACTACACTGTGTGTGGTTAATACCACTAGGGCATGTCCCATAACAATGTGTGCTGTTTTTTTTTTTAATTAAGTTTGCAATCCCTGCTACGTGTTGTGTGCATCGGGGGTGCCATTTTTCCATACTATCCATCATTGTCTATAAGTACTGTAGTACCTGTCTTTCACCCCCTTTTTTCTGAAACAAAACCCCATTTATGGCTAGTTTTGTTACAGAAACATCTAAAAAGAAGGGTAGGTTGTAATCAGGTAATGTCAGTTCTGCTGCAGATTACTTGTGTTGTTTGAGTTTTATGAAGGCTTTTTCAGTTTCCTGTGTCCATATCAAATTGTTGTTCAAGTTTTTCACACCTTGCTCTTTGACCAAATCCCTCAGGGGTTGTGTCAAATCTGTGCATTCAGGAATGTACCCTCTGTTGTACCCTGTTAGGCCCAAAAAGGAAAGCATGTCTTTTACACGTGTCAGTTTGAGGTATGTCAAGATACTCTGTTTATGAGTTTTGGACATGCTAGTGGTTCCTGAAGAGATTATTCATCCCAGGAAGGAGACCTGTTTTCTGCCAATCTGTAATTTATTTTTACTAACCTTAAAGCAATTTTTGTGTCGATGTTCCAACACCAACCTAGTTGCTTCTATGCAGGTGTCAGGCGTGGGTGCTGCCAACAACAGGTCGTCCACATATTGGATCAGTCTGGTGTCTCTGGGGAGAGGGCAAGACTGCAGTACATCTTTTAACACCTGTTTAAAGATACCTGGAGACAGAGCAAATCCTTGTGGGAGTCGAGTGTAGCACCACTGCTGTCCTTTATATGTAAATGAGAATAAATCTCCGCAGTTTTATACCAGTGGTGTATAGAGTCCAGAGATGAGATAGAGACATAAGGATTTGTAACAGGTACGATGGGTGTTTTTAATGGCTCGTAGATTGTGTGCCATTCAATATTTACCGGTTCCTTTTTTTTCCACAGGCAAGATGGGTGTGTTCCACTCAGACTGCAAGGGTTCTAAAACTGCTGCAGCAATCAATCCCTGAATTGTATCTGCAACTCCTTATTCTTCTTGTTGTTTATGTGGGTATTGTGGGACCCAATTGGGTGTATCTGTGTTTACCTGAAAGGTGATTGAACTGCACTGTCTTTCCCACATCCGTCGGGGAGATGGCCCATAAGCCTTCAGGTATGGAGGCCAACATTGCTGCGGCAGAATGATGATCAGTCTTCCACTCCCGTGGTCACAAGCCAACAACTCGTGTTCCAGCATCACCTGTTCTTCTGTGTGAGAGGAGATTCTGTATGTGTCACAAGAATTTGAAAAGCACAAACCTGGTACTGAGGTGGGAACCCAGTCTGTAGCTGCCAGGGAACGTTTAACCATTCCTCCCAGCTCCTTTGCTTCGTGCTCGACATGGAGAGAGAGAGAGAGAGAGAGAGATATGTGAGGCACGGCTTCATCACTCATTTGATACCACAGTAATTGTTCATGAGTTAACTCCACCGCCGCTGCCACCCCAGCCGGGGCCACATAAATGTTTTGTGTGTGAATTGTCCAAATCTGACCCTCCAATTGAGCTGCAAACTTCTCTTAATACCAGTCTGTGTGGCTCCTGTCATAGAAGAGCGTGACATGCGGGGGGTCGGGAGGAGAGACATAGGCGCATAGACTCAGGATCATTTGTTGGAACAGCTTCAGCAGTGGACTAAACCTTTTAGCAGTCATGCGGCCCCAGTAGATATCAGCATGTTCAGGAGCCACTCGTTATATCAAGTAATATCCATCTGTGCACAGTTCACCACATCGCAAATAGAAGCCATCTGGGAATTGAACTCTCACCCCTTGTGCCCCACAGAGTACAGTTGCCACCAACTTTATCAGTAAGTCTCTTCCCATCAAGTTGACTGGTGTTGCAGGTGAACAGACAAATGGATGTTGCAATTTTTGTGTTCCTATCTGAAATTGCAGTGGTACAGTCAAGGGCAGATGTTGCTCTGTCCCTGAGAACCCCATTAATGACACAGTCTTTGTGGATAGGTAGTTGACAGGAGCTGTGGTGATTGTAGAGTAGGTGGCTCCTGTGTCCACCAAGAAGTTCATTTCTTGTCCTCCCACTCTCGCTGATAGCATAGGGTCTGCTGTGCCCATGCTACCCTGTTGGTTCTCAGGAGTGTGTCAATAAGTACCAGGAGTGGGAAAGACTTCCCACTGTGTATACTGCCCTCCTTTGTTCAGAGTGGGTATTGCTGTAGGGTTGTGTGGCAGCATACCTGGTTGTCCACTGGGTGGCGCACGTCCTTGTGGTAGAGCCCAGCAATCTATGCAGCAGTCCAATGGCCTGGTCTTTCACAGTTGTAGCAGATGTCAGGAGCGGCTCCTCCATATCCACCTCTTCCCCCTTGTCCCCGCCCCATGCCCCTTCGTCCTCGGCCACCACCACCAGTACGCCAGCCCTCGCCGCGACCGAAGCCAGCAGACTTGTATTAATTTTGATAAAAAGGAGGAGGAGGGAGAGGGTTTGCAGGATAGAGAAAATGAGAAGGAGGAGGGGCTACTCCTCCAGGATATTGATTAGTATAGTGTGCCCCTGCAGGAGAAGGCATTGGCTGTGGAGCCGGTGCAACCGTCACATTCTCTGTCCTCTCCTTCTTCTTTGTTGCTTTTTGTCTAGCTTCCTACAGCTGTAATTTAAGCAATTGATTTTCTAATTCAGCTTTCTCATTCTTTTTCTTTTTTTTTTGTTCTTCTTGTATTGTTTGCAGGTGGTGTATTAGATGTCTTTCTCACTTATCGTAATCGCACCCATGGAGATCTGGATTCTGTCTTATCAGTTCTGCCACAGAAGTGGGCACTCCCTTCAGGACTGCCTCTCTAAATAATTATGTTAAATAAGGTGTTCCTTTAGGATTTACTGTTGTGTGTCTCATCCACTTTTCAGCCGCCAGGGTAATATACTCTTTGGGATGGACTTGAGGTTCCCGCTCAAACTTGGGGATAGCTGTGGGAGTGGATAATGGATTTTTTTCTTTGTCAAGCTGTCATGGTCCTTCAGGTATCTGAGTTTCAAGAGGGAGCCAGGGTCCCTGAAGCGCCAATGTCTGCGTCAAATTCACCATTCATTTTGTCATGTTTTGTCTGTATAACGTTATGTTTTACACAAAATGACTCGTTTTCTCACTCGGCGGTGAGATAACTCAAGCTCGCTCGGCAGCGAAGAAATTAAACCACCAAAATCACACTGCAAAGAGCTTCTCCTCAAACACACACACACACACACACACACACATTCTTGCTGCACAGCTCTTTCACTTAGTCACTCTTTCTCATCTGATCTCGTTTTGGACAGCTTTCAGTTTGTTTCTCACAAAAAATACACCTTTCTTCATTATAATCTGTCGTCACCATTTAACTTTCTCTGACAGTTCAAAAATTACACTTCAATAATCATCGGAAACTCATCACCATTTAAGTTTCTTTGACAGTTCTCACACATGTGTGGTCAACTCTTGTTCTTATTTATGGGCAGTCACGTTCCACAGGAAAACTCAATCCAACCTGGCTACCTTCCCCGCGTCCGGGAAGAAGTTTGGGGCGCCACTCCCAACTGACAGAAGTCCCAGACTTCGTTGACTCACCCAGGGGTCCCAGACCCCTGGCCAGGTCCCCGACCTGCCTCTTTTATCACAACTTGTATTTTCTAATCCTTGCACTAGCTTACAACCTATATATTACTTAAAAAACAAAAAACAAACAAAAAAACCTTTTACACTCAATCTCTACTGACAAAAACATTTTGCAACATGACCACTCAGAGCAATGCCACAGAGAGGATAAATATAGTTCCTCTTACCTGTTTGCCGGCCTGTGGAACTGCACTGAACAACCGTGTTGATGTCCAATTCTCTGGTTACCAATCGTCCTTCTCCAGTATCCCGGGTTTTCAGCACCAAATTAGTCGAGGAAAATTAACACAACAACTCAGACTTTTCAGCCTATTCACCTGTTCCTCTCATTGGTTCAGAGATACATGGAGAAAAGACACAATAATCAGCCAGAGAGATTCAAGTTAAAAAGTATTACCAACATTTATTAAAGCTTTCAGCTGAAAGGAGACGCTCTTACCCCAAACCAACAGAGACACAGCAAAAACCCAAGACACGTCTGACTGGAGCTTTAGCATCTCCTGTATTTAAACACAAAAGCTCCACCCAGAGATGTGTCACACATTCTTAAGTTCTTTGTCTAAACTAGTTCAAACTGATGTCTTCATTTCCTGGAAGTCCTTTTATGGAGTTGTTTTATTATTTTCTTCTGCCGTTCCAGTTTACTTGGTGATCTTGTCATCTGGTGGGACACACACACCAGCAGCTCCCTGTTAGTTCATGTCCCATACACAAAAAACTTAAATACATTATCTGACTTATTTCACTCTGTACTTGTTGATACCAAAAGGCAAGCAGATCCAAAAGCCAAGCAGATACAGATAAAGAACAAGTTACAGTTGTGATACTTCAAGCAATACAGCACAGCAGATAAGAGCGTCTTTACACAGACATTCATAAAAAAGGCATACAGATATAACATTTAAATTTATATGGCATGGCATTAAAAAAAATAGGCATCAGCCAATCATCCATCCTCACTTTGAAATTTGTCTCTTGATTGACAGACAGGGCAGCCAGTCTGAGACCCTGTTTAAACGACGTGAAACGTTCAGCCGTTCATTAACATGACAACAGCCCTCATTCTGTTTCTCCTACCATGATTCAAGCGGGACGCCCTACCCCGTCAACCGAGCGCCCCATCCACCGAGTGCCCTGTCTACCGAACCATCCCCCTCACCTGTTGGCACTGACACTGTAACGCTAAGCTAGCGGTTCACAATACAGGTACGCTAGCTAAAAAGCTAAAGGCAGCCTCTTCCCTCCTGCTGATCCCTCATTCATGTGGATCCCTCATTTTTGTATATAACTCCCAATAAACATTGAAAAACACTAACGTTTCCAGAGGTTTTTCTCGTGTAAATGGGACTTTATAGTAGGTAGATCACTTTGACTTGGCCATTTGAAAAGTAGCTCACAGGCTGAAAAAGTGTGGGCGCCCCTGCCTTAGATCAATGGAAATAAGTTGGACTCTGTTCAATGTCCAAATATAATTTTTTCAAGAAGACAATAATACCAGTACAGTTTTCTCTTTAATTTATTCATATTTCCAGTGATATTTCTTAAAAATAATAAAACATAAACCTAATGTAATGTTTTGTAAAGTTGTAGCTTTAACAGAGCTTGTGGTGAACATCTACCTCCAGCCAACATCTGGCAGAACTCTGGAGTCGCTGAACCTATTTACGTGCAGATGACTTTGTTTGTCTTAACTGTGGTCATAGTTACAATCTTGTAAAGCCAAATTGCCGTGTACCAAGTTATTGTCTGATGCTTTGATGAATGGGGCCTGTTTTGGGGTGCTGAGATTTAAGTAGAGGACATTTAAGCTTCGTGTTTGACAGAGGTTTTTTTCATATAGGCAGCATTAAACAAATTGTTGGAAGAAGCAGAAAAAAGCTTTTTAGACACTGACTAAAAAGGCAAGGTCAAGTGTAAAAGTTGCTGGTCGTTCTTTGGCTCATCAAAGGTAATTTTCTTATCATCTTTAGCATGCTGATATCACATTACCTCCATGGTCCCTGTCGGCATGTGGCACAAGGCAGAGACCAGGACAGTGGAGGGCCACTATCCACCCAAACTGGAGGAAGCCGAGAATTAATCTCTGACGGACAGCGCTAATGTCTTTCAGACCGGAGCCCCAAAGCTACAAAGAGTTCTCCGTAACACGCAAGAAGCAAGGCAGGCAAAACGACAAAACCAACCATCTGCTAACCAGACACACAGCCATACGTGCACACATCCACAATGCACAAGGGGTGCCAAACAGATCGATTAGCAGACAGGGAGTGTGAGGGCCGCAGCAGGGGGCGGGGGAGACACCCAGGGTCAAAGAGACGGTGTACTGTTCCAGCACATGCTAAATCAGTTACCATCTCCACTCACATAAAGCCCCGGCTCAGAGCTGCAGCCACCCCCTCGTAATCCCCAAACAATCTGGCTCAATCTGGAGAATAAATGGGGGGGGGGGGGGGGTCTAGTTACAGTAACACTCAACGGAACAGACACTCACCCTCTCATATTCATAACAGAAAACAGTGATGGAAGAATGTTACAGTTTCCAAGCAACACTTGTTTGTTTCCTGTTTCACTAACAGACTGAGCTGCTTGTTTAATTCAAACTGGGTTTTGAGCCGTTCATTTAAACTATAAGTGACCATCTCCATGACTGACCTCTCTCAGAATATTGATACCATCATTTCCTTTATCTTCTAGATGAAATGTACATGTTCAGTGCTGAAAAGGTTAAGTATGTACTTATTTTGGGGCTTAAGTTGCAGGGTGTGGTAGTCTGAGCTGTGTATTAACAGACAATAATCAGCTCCTGGGATGAATGCTACTCCAAGCTACAGAGTGCACCAGCACGCTGGTTTGTGATGCTATTAGCACACTAATGCCTTCACCAGGACTTCCCAAGGCTAACGGTGGACTTTAACCCGATACCACACATGCTACATATGACACAGGATTTGCTCTCCGCTTTCTCAAAATACATCTGGGATTCAGATTTAGCTGTTTATCAACAAAAGGCCTCCTAGAGGCTATAGCTGTGCACGGTTGTGGGGAAAGAGGTGTGTGTGTGTGGGGGGGGGGGGGGGGGATATTTCTGACCTGCTCTTGTGCACATGGTAAGGTATGTGTGATCAGACCACATACGTCATGTTAACCCTTTTCACACAAACATGAGGTTAGATGTTTTATGACAGTCTGCTCTTCCTCATGCTCCTCTGAAGCCCCCTTGTGGGGGGATTTATGGTGGGTGGGTTTAGGAGTCAACGTGCATATCTTGTACATGACAGCTGTTGTAATTTTTCTGTTGACAGACAGGCTTTCAGAGATGTAAATATAATTGTCAAGATAAAGCTCTTGAACATGGGTTTAACTTGAATAAAATAATTTAAAGAGCAGCTTCTAAATATTTACTGCACACTTTGATCGAGCCCTTCACTTTGTGCTCTGGTTTAATGAGAGAAGGGGACAAGAAATGTTCCTTCGTCACAGATATCTTTGTAGTTGGGAGAAAATATTACACTTCTCATACTTTACCCAGATGGATTTTCTAATTCAGTAAGCATCTTTGCATTTTGAATCCCACAGAAACACAACCAATTAACTGTATTCCCTAAAAGTGCAATGCCTTTCCCCCATCAATGAAATTATGTGCCTGCCTCCTCAACATTTAGTCACAGAAGGCAGATTATTGTTCTGGGAAGATTTGATCGTTTTACTGAGAGGCAGAACAGCATTATATAGTTGTATAAAGGGTTTATTTTGTAAACTGTTTTCATCTGATGCATGCTCAATAATCTAGTTATAAAAATCTAAAAAAGTTAAGTCTGTTCTCTGGACATTCAATAAACAACAAACAAACAAAAAAAATTGTAGAAACGTTTCGTCTTTCATCCGAAAGACTTCTTCAGTGTGAGGTGCTGTATTCAGCTCTACTATGCGAAGGTGCTATGGCACCTTGAGAAGGTGCTAAGGCACTATGAGAAGGTGCTATTTATAAGACCGAGCTGAACACAGCACCTCAGACTGAAGTCTTTTGAATGAAAGATGAAACGTTTCTACAATTTTTTTGTTTTGTTTTGTTTTTAATTTTTCCTGTATTAACAAACAAAAATATGTATAATTTTTGCAGAAAGTTACATTTTAGACTTTCCAGTTTTCAGATTTTGAATCATTAGTTTGCAAAGAATTGTCAAAGCAGAATGAAGGTATAATTTTAGCTCTTAGGCGGTCAGTTTTACTCTTACATTTCCTGAATGAGTTTTTAAATACATACACATTATTATTATTATTATTATTATTATTATTATTATTATTATTATTAT
>NC_056500.1:60716865-60721528 GCF_014905685.2 Nematolebias whitei | reverse complement strand
ATTATTATTATTATTATTATTATTATTATTATTATTATTATTATTATTATTATTATTATTATTATTATTATTATTATTATTATTATTATTTAATTTCATCACAGTTGTTGAGGCTGTTAACCTCGGCTACCTTCTGTAGATTAGTAATAAGCTCTGGGGCTTTTATCTGCTCATTGAATCAGCACAAAGTAAACAGATCCATGTGTCACTCGAGCATTTGACTGACAGCTTGTCACTTTCTCTTTGTCATCAGCACATTGTGCTCAGATAGGATCTTTAAGACTTTGGCAGGGCTGCTTTTGATCCAACCAGGAGAGACCAGGTTGCTTCTAAAAACTGGTCAGTTAGAGCTCCGATAGCAGGCCACAAACTTTAGCCAACACAAAAGGTTTTTTTTTTTTCTGCAGTGCAAAGTAAGTGTGTATCAGAGATGAACAGCTCTTGAGAAATATGACTTTTGAACTCCAGTGATTTGATGAAATTTGACTTTGAGCACTTTGGAAACATCTTTTAGAGGACTGCATCATCTTTGTTGCACTTATTTTTTAATTGCTGTATTTGCTTATGTATGGGTAAAATGAGGTTTTTCTGTTGCTTCTCCGAGATATTTGAGTTTAAAAGACAGTTCAGCTTATTTGTAGTTGCGTTCTGTGATGAAGTTATGAAGAATTGGTCAAATATGTGACAGTTTGGAGAAACAGAGTTTAGATCTGGCAGAACTGATAAACTAACAGCTTGTCTGAACATATTGCTAGTTTCTTTAAAAAACTCCAATCTTCAAACATTCATACTGGTTCATGCAAGCCCTATTTTATCCCACAGTGACCTCTGTTAATTTCATATTACAGTTATTTCAGCATTAATGGTATGGAGTTGTTGCTGGAAGTCCTACAACTCATTGACGCTGCTGCGATTTGTGCTTGCAAATGATCATTTAACTCTATATGGATAACTGCAATGTGAAATTTACTGTAGTGTTAAATTAAAAAAAATATATATTCACATGAACCATTTTTAGATTTTGAAGAGTCAATTTGTTTTAGGGCATCTTCAAATGCAGCTACGGCAAATTTACTTTGATCTTAGCTGCATTTGGACTAGCCATTAGCTCAGAATCTGCTCAGAATTAAACATGTATTTATCTAAATGGAGGTTGTTCAAACGGGTTAGAAATACTTTTTTCAGAAGCATCATACAGACCCCCACTTTAAATTGTTTTAACTATCCCTTTAAATAGTATTTTACATTTATATGTTGCAATTTGAGTTTTATAATTTGCAATTTTCATGTTTTAGGTGAGCGTCCATACCAGTGCCCATACTGTGACAAAGCATTCAGCAAGAATGATGGCCTGAAGATGCACATCCGCACTCACACTCGAGTAGGTCTTTGTTTGTTTGGTATCACTCCACTGACTGTGTCACTTCTTTTTTGTTTACTCTACTGACGTAAATCACTATTCTCCTCTGTACACAAAAAAACTTTTAAATGTTTCACACTGGTAAACCAACATTTTCACTTTGAGTCAAGAAGTAATTAAATCCCATTGGTGAGATTGAAGTTAGGATTATTGTGACAGAACAAACATAAAAAAAAAACAATATGCCACAGATTACAAAACTTTACATAAGAAGGAGAACAAAGAAACAAAGGAAAAGTCAATTGTATAAAGCAAACTGTTACATTTGTATGTTGTGACGTCAGCATAACCTGGAAAGACTATTCAGAGGGCAAAGAATAAACTTGTTACTTAATCATAAATACAGTTCAAACATTTTATCCACCTTCTTCCTGGGGGCTCTACTGTATAAATTATTATGTGTACATAATATGTACCCATATGGGTACAACTTCCTGTCAGTCAGGAAGTAGCAGTTAGCACTGTTTAACTATGGTAGCAGAGCACGGACCGTGGTTTATTTGAAAGTAATTTACATTCAGTTTAGCAGATAAAATGTTGTTTTGTTTACATTTATTTAACAACCATGAAGTTTACTAAAATAGCTGTGTTAAGTTCAGGTACCTGTTGTGTTTGTGACTCCATGCACAACCAGACCAAACTAAATTAGTGGCCACAACAACAGAGTTTTGAACACGGACCCGAAACAAAAAGAGTGTCCCTGTGAAAATAGGTATACTTTCCATCTCCTACCTACATATGAGGAAGTAAGAAGAATGTGGCTGAAAAATCTGAACTTGAAGAGACAACCCAAAATGTATGTGTGATCATTTCACTTTGTTGACAAATTGCCGATGGAGGAAAACCTTCATCCTGCTTTGTGTCTGGACTACAATAAACCACCAAAGAAGAGATGTCGGATCCTCAGAAGGATTGAAAACAGTGTGACGAGAATATCAGGTATGATTTCAAGTGTATGGAGGTCACAGCATTATAGTATTTGTTCGTCTTCAGTTTTATGATTTTCTCTGTAATTAACCCAAGCTCAGTGATGGAGGACTTTAAGGCTTTGGCTGGGCTCTGTGTCTGCTTTAAGGTCAATAAGATTGTGTCTCACCTCTTTAACAAAACACCACTGACCTTATTACTGTATATATACTAACACACGTCAGAGCTTTTTAGGTTGTTCATCACTTCACCGTCAGAAGAACCGAGCCAGTGAAGTAGCTACATATGCTAGTAGATGTAGCTAAATTTTCTAGTAGATGTAGCTAAATATGCTAGTTTAAGTAGGTAAATATGCTAGAAGATGTAGCTAAATATGCTAGTAGATGTAGCTAAATATGCTAGTAGATGTAATCTGCAGCCACTTCTTCAGCTCATCCTCCATCCCTCATCTTCAGCAGGCAGCGGTATGATTATATTGTTCTGCCTGAGCTCTGACAGGTGGTGTTCTTAAATGTTTAAATTAAATCCACAATGCTCACAGCAGCTGTAGACTGCTGGACTTTTAAAATAAACCTTGACCACTTCATGCAAAAAAAAAAATTCACAATTTTCCGCAAGAGAAGGATGTGCTGGATGTTTTCAGTATTTGGTCAGGCAAATGCAGTCATGTGCATATGTAGCGTAGTTGATTCTGTGTTGTGTCTTGTGGAAATAACAGCCAGACGACAGCTGATTTGAAGGCACTTTTAATGCTCCTGCATTAAAGTAACAGAAAATAGTTGTCAGAAACAGGCTTTTTGTCATCAGTGTTCTACAGGTCCTCTCACGGAATCCAAAAGAAAAGAGAGGCATGCAAAAAATAACACATCTTTAGCATTATAAAACAAAAATAATTAAAATTATTAATAACCAAATCCACACATGGGCATTTCTTATACAACATTATATGAGTAACATCAGAACTCATAAACAAAATAAACCCCACTCCCCCAAAAGCAATGAAACTGCACATACCTGCATTAAAGTAACAGAAAATAGTTGTCAAAAACAGGCTTTTTCTCATCAGTGTTCCACAGTGCCTGTTTAACCACCAACAAAGCTATTTTTAGTACATGGTCATAGTAACTTCATTAACGTTTCATGTAGCATGAAAACTGCTAAATTTGTGCTAATCAGTCCTACCATTCTTTAACAAAGCTTAACTGCTCCATAACACAGTATTTTACTATAAAAGTGATTGAACTATCACTTACTACGCTTAAAATACACTTATTAAGCACTGCAGAAAACATCATACCTTCTCCCATGGAATCCAAAAGAAAAGAGACTGTCTGGTAGTGGATAAAACCAATTTACCCACCATAATGGTATGATCCGTTCAACATCTATTCAAACACCAACTGAAACCCAAAATAACTATCTATGAACTTAATATGCTCAATGGTAAAAATAATAATTCACAACTACAGTCATAACAACACATTAAATACAAATAAAATCATAATTTCAAAACCAGAAGTTATCCGCCGTTTTGCAGTGGACCTGTCGCTTTTTCAAAATAAAAGCTGCCGGTGCTCATATAATTTTCTACCACATTAAACTTCCCGTTCTATGTCATATAGGCTTCGCCCTTTAAGGCTGTCGCTGATGGGTTTATCCCGTTATGCGCAAGCATCGTACTGAAAAAATTAGTCCACGCCCACCTGCTGTGTGGGCCCCACCCGATCCGTATAAATTACGTTAAGAGCGGGTAATCTGCTCCCATTTTTCTTCAGCAAGCATAATAAAACAAAGAACAACTGACCTTTTCGTCGAGATGTCCAGCTCCAGCACCATCCGTTTGTGTCCCTCTTGCAAGACCGGTTACTTGCTTAGCTTCGACCGGCACGACACCTGCGAGGGATGCCTGGGTCCCCGCCACGTCGCTCGCGCTTCCTCCTGCCGCCTCTGTGACGAGCTTCCACCGGAGGAAAGGCAGAGGAGAGCAGCCTTGTTTAAGGCTACCATCGAGGACTGCCTGTCCGTGGCGGGAGACTGCTCGCTGGACGACGCCATGGATTTCTTCGACGCCGGCTCTCGGAGTGAATCGGATGATTCCTCTGGGACCGGTGACGCTAGCAGCAGCCCCGACGCTCGTTCCCCCCCGGGGAGCACAGTGTTGGAAAGAGGGAGGCCGAGCGGATGCTCGACTCCCCCGGGGTTTCCCGCTTCAGCGACCACATCGCTCCCTGCCGTGGGCGCGCTCCTCTCGGAGCTGCCCGCCATTATCCGGGAAGCTGCTAGCGTTAAGGGGCTCTCCGTCCCCTCCCCCCCCCC
>NC_056500.1:60680881-60716765 GCF_014905685.2 Nematolebias whitei | reverse complement strand
TTGCGGGAAGGTTTGGCTCCACGCCGGCTCGCCGTCCTGATCCCATTTGGCCTCGTTTTCCAGCGGTGACAGCGTACTGGAACGAGGCCGCAGCCGGTCCTGGTAGGTTAAGGGCGCCCGTCTCCACTTACGCCCCCATCACCAGAGTGGAGGGGTTCACCGAGCGGGGCTATCCCTCGGTACCCCCCCTTGAGCCAAGCCTTGCGGAAGCCTTCGGAGCGAAGATGTCCAGGCTGGAGAAGCGTCCCGTCCCTCCGGGGAAACACGACCAGGTGGCGACCGCGCTCTCCAACAGAGCCCACCAGTGTGCTTTTCAGGCGGCCGCGGCTAACAACAACGTGGCGCTGTTAGCATTTAGCATGTCGAAGAGGCTTGAGGCCTCTGACCTGCCGGAGGAGACGAAGAGCTCCCTGTGTAAATCGGCAGACGCCGTCCTCAACATGTGCGCCGCTTCCACGGTTTGCCTGTCGAGGATTGCTTCATGGATGACGGTAATCCAACGTTCCATCTGGCTCCGTCACTCTCCATTGCTGCCGGAAAAGCTGCACAAGGACCTCATGGAGGGCCCCATCTCATCGGACGCGCTGTTCGGAAGCAGCTTGAAGACCATGCTGGCGAATTCCAAGCAGTCGGAGGAGATGTCGGAAGCGGTACGCCATCTCATCAAGCCGCGCGGCTCATCCCGTCCCCCAGCCCGCTGGAGGGATCGTCGAGAGCAGAGGCAGAAACACCGACGCTCCACGGCAACAGCAGCTTCGTCTCGCCCAGCTCCACCACCAGCCCCGCCCGCCAGAGACCACCCCTCCTCAGTCCGGCAGCCTGCACTTCAGCATTTCCCCAGAGATCGCCTGCAGACGGCGCTCGGGCCAAACAAACCGCTGAGCTCACGAGGGAGAAGGTTTAAGAAATGACGGTCTGCGGGGGATGTGTGTATGAACGAAACAGGAAGTGAAATAAATGATTTTTCAAAAATCAAAATGCCTGTTTTTAGCCAGTCTGTAAGTTCGGATGAGCTCACAGCCGCTACACACACATCCTCCACACAGAGAGAGCCGGTGGCCTTAAATAAAGGTTTTTTAAACCCACCGCAGCTCCTTCACATGCCCAGACGCTCACGTGACACCACGGTAAGCGAAATATCTTGTTGTCAATCAGAACCGCACGATCACCACTCAAACGGTGTTAAACGCGCACCCGAGCGAGACAAGCAACCTCCATCCAAGCGGCGCTGTGTTAATGATGCACGCACAGCTGCCCGGCGCTCACCGGCTCACATCGGGATAAATGTGGGACCGCAGGCCGGGTCCGGTGGAGGTCCCCGTTCTCAGCAAAAACAACACACGTTTTTCCTGAATAAACGCGAACGGCCGTCATCCATCGCGCCTCAGCGATCAGCAGCTCACGGCGACATAAGCGTGAGACAGCTGAATGAATCCAATGACGGGCCCCGCCCTCAGCGAGAGCGGCGCGCGTCCCTCCAGAGGAAACGTGCGCTCCCGCGAAGCTCACAACCTTCACTTCGACAGCACGGTGTTGATGACGTCACGCCCTCCACCTCTCAACGTTCGCACAGCGACGTTAAACGTGCAGCCTCACGACGTCAACAGCTGGCACACGCTTCGCCTCAGCGCACACCGCCCCGCCCGGACATGAAGGTTGGTCCGCGATCCAGTCACAGCGCACGGGCGCGCGCAGAACAGCCCTTTCGAGAAAGCCTCGCCTTGGGTCACGCGGAAAACTTTTCCGCGACGCATGACGGCGGTCGAGGCGGAGGTTTGGATGACATCCGTTCAAAACACGGCACATCATTTAAACGCACGTCCACTCCACGAACGTCACGCAGAGTGGTTAAAAACATGCTCACCGGACAGATGGATGGACAGAGTGTTATGCAAGGGTTACACGCTGCAGTTTGCAACCCGACCCCCTCCGTTCGGAGGAGTTATAGAGACGGTCCTGTCATCACCAGACCAAGTCTCAGCCTTAAATGCAGAAGTCCAAGAGCTTCTGATAAAAGGTGTAATCTCAAGAGTTCCCAACGAGGAGGAAAACACAGGGTTTTACTCACGCTACTTCCTGGTCCCCAAAAGGACCGGAGGGATGAGACCGATTCTGGATCTGTCAGCTTTCAACAAAGCGATCATGAACAGACCTTTTCACATGTTGACGAACAGACAGCTGTTGGACAACATCCAGAAAAACGACTGGTTTGTCTCCATCGATTTAAAAGATGCCTATTTTCACATACCAATCATCCCAAAACACAGAAAATTTCTGCGTTTCGCCTTTCAAGGGATGAAGTACCAGTACAACAGGCTGCCTTTCGGGTACTCCCTCGCGCCTCGTACGTTCTCAAAGTGTGTGGAGACAGCCCTGCATCCACTGCACAGAGCAGGGATGAGAGTTTTGTTTTACCTGGACGACCTGCTGCTCCTGTCTCACTCCAGACAGGAAGCATTGATACAGGCTCAGGTGTTGGCATCACACCTGCTAAATTTGGGTTTCGCCATAAATTGGAAGAAAAGCTCGATTTTCCCGGCCCAGACAATTGTTTATCTGGGAGTGGAATTAAACTCAATTACCATGACGGCTCGCTTATCACAAACAAGAATCGACACTCTAAAAAACCAATTACACCACGTAAGACCTGGCAAAGTGGTAACAGCTGTCTCCGTCATGAAGCTGTTGGGAATGATGTCATCAGCTCACACAGTGGTCCCGCTGGGTTTGTTACACATGAGGCGCCTCCAGAGGTGGTTTACGCGCCTGCGTGTGGATCCAGTAAAACAAAAGAGACGGATGATCACTGTCCCTTCCTCCGTGAGAGCAGACCTCCGACACTGGGGAAACACCCTGGCTCTGTCAGAGGGAGTCCCCGTCAGCAAACCCTCGACACACGTGTCAGTCTTCACGGACGCGTCTCTGTCAGGTTGGGGGGGGGGACATGCCTATCTCAAGCAGTAGGGGCGCTGTGGCCCCACCGCACATCAGCCCACATCAATGTTTTGGAGTGTCGCACAGTGCTGAATGTGATTCAGCATTTTGCTCCCGTGCTACAGAATCAACACGTGTTGATTCACACAGACAACATGGTGACTGCTGCGTACATAAACCGCCAGGGGGGTGTGCGTTCAGCCCAGATGTTACACATTGCGCGGAAGCTACTGTGTTGGGCTCACCAAAATCTGCTTTCCATCAGAGCGGTTTACATACCCGGCGTTCTGAACAGAGGAGCAGACGTGATGTCCAGGGGCGGTCCACGTCACGCGGACTGGACCCTCCATCCAGACCTGATTTTTCAGACGTGGCAGAAGTTTGGCAAAGCAGCTGTGGACCTGTTTGCGACGCGAGAGAACGCTCAGTGCCAGTTATGGTTTTCCCTGAGCCCTCGAGACGATCCACCGCTGGGGGTGGATGCATTTGCCCACAGCCCGTGGCCCAAAACGCTTCTGTACGCGTTCCCTCCTCCTACTCTGATTTTACGGTTCCTGAACCGAGTTCAGGAGGAGGGACTGACAGCTCTCCTGGTAGCTCCCGAGCGCGTGAACGCACCATGGTTCCCGGTCCTCCAGCGTCTGTTGTCAGGTCGCCCGTGGAAACTGCCATGGAGGGAAGATGCTCTCCTTCAAGCAGGAGGAGCGATCAGGAGTTACCCGGAAATAGGCCAGCACCTGTGGGTCTGGCCGCTGAGCGGTCCCGCCTAGAGAGGATGGGTCTCCCTCAGGAGGTAGTGCGCACAATTCAAGATTCACGTGCTGCATCTACCACAGCCCTGTACACATCAAAGTGGACGGCTTTTCAGCGCTGGTGTACAGAGAAAGGCCTGGAGGCCACCTCATGTCCATTAGGTGGCGTGCTGTCCTTTCTTCAACAGCTGATGGATAGGAAGCTGGCATTCAGCACGATTAAAACGTACGCTGCAGCCATCTCTTCCTGCCACGAAGGGTTCGGGGACAGAACAGCTTTTAACCACCCGCTGATGAAGCGGTTTTTAAAAGGTGTACAAAGACATAGACCGATTTCACGCCCACTCGTTCCACAGTGGGATTTAACGCTGGTCCTGCGAGCCCTGATCAAGGCTCCTTTTGAGCCTCTGGATCAAGTTTCACTTAAATTCCTGTCTCTTAAAACAGCCCTGCTACTGGCTTTAACATCCGCTAAGAGGGTGAGTGATTTATCTGCCCTCTCTGCCGCTCCGTCATGTCTCAGAATCCAGGCTGACGGTAGTTCAGCTGATTTAAGACCAAACCCAGCCTTTATGCCTAAAAGCATCACGAGCTCTTTTAAATCGAGACAGATATCGTTGGAGGGATTCTTCCCTCCCCCCCACAGATCAGAAGAAGAAGCATCTTTTCATCTTCTTTGTCCAGTGCGGGCGTTATCGTGTTACATAGCGCGCACAGCTGCAATGCGTCAAACTCAACATTTGTTTGTGCATTATAGAGATGCATCCGCAGGCCGCCCGTTATCCACCCAGCGCCTGTCACACTGGCTGTGTGAGGCCATTTCTGAAGCCTACAGAGCATCAGATCTAGAGCCTCCTGTCAACCTCAAAGCACACTCAACCAGGGGTATCGCATCTTCGACTGCTCTGCATAATGGTATGTCAATGCAGGACATTTGCACTGCGGCTGCATGGTCATCACCCTGCTCATTTATTCGCTTTTACCTACGTGATGTAACGGCTCGTTCCATGACACATTCTGTCCTTAGTGCTCTAACAGAATGAATATTGTTGTTCTCATGGAACTCTGTTTTAACTCACATCTGTCTGCATGCATTACAGTGTGAGATGTTGTTATCAGCCACAAGTTGTGTCTGTGACTCGGTTCTATTGTCACTAATCAGTTCATGACTATTGTTACCAATCAGTTCATTGTTCAATAATCAGTTCATTGATATTAATCTGTTTATACTGTTCAATCATGAATCAGTTGCTTCATGCCCCCCCCCCCTCCTCTTTTCAATATCTTCCCCGTTGAAAGTTTTTCCGGGGCATTCATGCTTGTCAGAGCGCATAGTTGCACAACATGCGTCTGTGCATGGCACACAATTACGCGATGCGTAGTTATGCACATGGGGAACTGAGTGGCAAGACGTTTTTTTGGGCAAGCTTCCGCTTCTTACTGTGTTCGAATGGACCCAGTGAGGCGAGGACCACATCCGCTTCGCCCTTAACCCATCAGCGACAGCCTTAAAGGGCGAAGCCTATATGACATAGAACGTTGGTTACGTACTGTAACCCCAGATTCTATGAATATAGGCGTAGCCCTTTAAGCGTCGGGCCTCACTGGCTCCTGAATAGCTGAAGAAAAGAATAAGCTATTTGGGAGCAGATTACCCGCTCTTAACGTAATTTATACGGATCGGGTGGGGCCCACACAGCAGGTGGGCGTGGACTAATTTTTTCAGTACGATGCTTGCGCATAACGGGATAAACCCATCAGCGACAGCCTTAAAGGGCTACGCCTATATTCATAGAATCTGGGGTTACAGTACGTAACCAACGTTTTACAATCCAGTGTTATAACATCACACTACTACATTTATCCCCACTGTTTTATACTAAATTGTAGGTGTCATGTCCAAATAACTCCCCCAAAAAACAAGACAATAAATAAATAAGATTTACACACCTTCTGGCCATAACAATACATGTAACCCAAGTAAAACCTCCATACGAAACCACAACTGGTCCATCAGCAAAGAGCTATTCACTCAAGAATTAGGAAAGATGAGGAGTATCTATGTCCCCACCATACCATAGAAGACATGCCACTTACACGTCTATGACAGAGTAAACCCAGAATCACCTAACTGTGTCAAGTGCAATGAACAACCTAAATAAAAATCATGACCAGACCTAATCATCCCAGTGAAATGTCCTGTGAGGGACCAGACTTAAATAAGAACAAATGTGTTCAAAAATCAGCAAAAATTTCAATTTAATAGTTCCAAAAATAGTTAAAGATTCAAATTCCGATGAAAAAATAAAAGCTGCAAGCAGCATTGGAGGCCCTCGCAGCAAAGCACCACTCCGGCCTTACGGTGACCATGGGAGCTCCAGCTAGTCCAACTAGTTGGCATTGCAAATGCTCTCGTGCCAATCCCGCACGCGTTCACTACGGTGCGCATTTCGCAAATCTTCGACATGGCCTTCCGTCCATGTCATTACTTGTCCAGCTGCAGGTCTTACAAGTATAGGTGAAATCTGACCTTCCAGACAGGAGTTATGGTGACTTCCTGTTTTGTGGCAAATGTTTGACAAGCACTTTCTTTATGGTTTTCAACATGTCGTGTGGTAATCAACAGTTAGCAAACAAAGTTTCAGTGTAATATCTTATACAGTGCGAAGCTGGAAGTGTCATCCAATAATCAACATTTTTTTCTCTGAGTAGGTGGGGCTTAAGTGATGTCATGAATCAACAATACTAATGTGTCTACAAGGGCTCACTGCTGAAGCATAAAAACTCATGTTCAGATTGGATGATGTATCACTGAGATACAACTGTTGGAATAATGTAGGGGGCACACTTGAGTCCAACGTTAAACAATATCAATGTGTGTAGAAGTGCTCACTAATGACTTTCCAAAAATCTGGCGTAGATTGGATGATATTTCACTGAGATAAAACTCTTGGAATAATCTAGGGGGCACACTTGCGTCATATGTTAAACCACAATATCAATGTGTCTAGACGTGGTCACTGATTTTGTACAAAAATTCGGGTTCAGATTAGAGGAGGACATTTTTTCGGGAGTACCGCGGGTCACGTGATTACGGCCAGAGTCCGGCGGGACCAGAGTCGACATCATTATAACTCACGTGACTGGGACGTGACCGGACTGAAATCTAACGGGAGCAGACAGGAGCGGGAACTGACCAATAACCAAGAATGAAAATAAAAAAATAAAAAAATAATAATAAAAAAAAACGGCGCAGCTATTTTGTAGTTTTCTTTCAGTAAGCCTTCACTTTAACAGAAGTCAAAAGAACTACATTGCCCATAGGTCACCTGTTCCAGCCGTAGCTTTTCACCGAGAGAGTGGGAGGAGCAGCGAAGTCTCCAAAGAAACCAAATGGCTGAAATAGTTTGCAACGCAAGGTAAGAAGTTACTGTCTGTCTATTAAGCTCACATAATGGGCAGGAAAGTGTCAAATAGCCCTGAACTTCATGAGAGTTGTGTTAGTGCTGTGCTGCTTTAAACTTTAGTCTCAGCTGCGGTGGAAGTCGGACTTTGTTTACCGTCAGTAAATGAACAGACTCAAACAGCGCATTTTTCTTCACCTTGTCCCTTTTAATTTAAAAATTATCCTCTGCTTTGTTATGTGGGTTTTTAGGTTAAAATCGTTGGTTACGTATTGTATAGGCGTAGCTCTTTAAGAGCTGTCGCTGGTGGGTTTATCCCGTCATGTAAATTCTCGCACTAAAAAAATTTAGTCCACGCCCACCTGTTGTGTGGGTCCCACCCGGTCCGTATAATTTACGTTAATAGCAGGTAATCGACTCCCAAATAGCTTTTTCTTCAGCCATTTAGGAGCCAGTGAGGCCCGACGCTTAAAGGGCTATGCCTATACTCATGGAATCTGGGGTTACAGTAAGTAACAAACGTTCTATTTCGTATAGCCTTCGTCCTTTAAGAGCTGTCGCTGGTGGGTTAAGGGTGAAGCAGATGTAGTTTCCGCCTTACTGTGTCCATTCGAACACCATAAGAAGCGCCCGCTTGCCCAAAAACAACATCTTGTCACTCAGCTCTCCATGTGCGTAAATACGCATTGCGTAATTACACGCACCATGCACAGACGCGCACTGCGTAATTTACGCGTTCCTAGTGCATGAACGCCTCGGAAAGGTTTTCAACAGAAAAGAGGAGAGGCTGAAAAAGGTCGTAAACAGAGCAGATCCACGGCTCTTCAGTATGAACAGATTAATAATAAATGAACTGATTATTAATCAAATGAACTGATTGATGACAGTAGTCATGAACTGATTAATAACCATAGAACAAGAACAACAGTCATAACCTGTGACTGATAACAACATCTCACACTGTAAATGCAAGCAGTCAGATGTGAGTTTAAACGAGATTCCGTGAAACAACAATATTCATTCTGTTAAGGCACTAAGGACAGAATGTGTCGTGGAACGAGCCATCACATCACGTAAATAGAAGCAAATAAATGAACAGGATGTTGACTACGCGGTCGCAGTGCAAACATACTGCATTGACATACCATTATGCAAAGCAGTCGAAGATGCGATACCTCTGCTCGAGTGCACCCTGAGGTTGTCAGGAAGCTCTAAATCTGATGCTCTGTAGGCTTCAGAAATGGCCTCACACAGCCAGTGTGACAGGCGCTGGGTGGATAACGGGCGACCTGCAGATGCGTCTCTATAATGCACAAACTAATGTTGAGTCTGACGCAATGCCACCGTGCGTGTTACATAACATGTCAACACACGTACAGAGCAGAGAAGATGGAAAGATGCTTCTTCTTCTGATTGTGGGGAGGAGGGAAAAAATCCCTCCAATGATATTGCTCTTGATTTAAAAGAGCTTGTGATGTTTTAGGCATAAACGCTGGATTAGGACTCAGGTCAGCTGAGTTGCCATCAGCCTGAATTCTGAGACATGACGGAGCGACAGAGAGAGCAGATAAATCACTCACCCTCTTAGCGGATGTTAAAGCCAACAGCAGGGCTGTTTTAAGAGACAAGAATTTAATCTGAACCTGATCTAGTGGCTCGAATGGAGCTTTGATCAGGGCTCGCAGGACCAGCGTTAAATCCCACTGTTGAGCAAGTGGGCGTGAAACAGGCCTGCGTCTCTGTACACCTTTTAAAAAAACACTTAATCAGCGGATGATTAAAAGCTGTTCTGTCCCCGAAACCTTCGTGACAAGAAGAGATGGCTGCAGCGTACGTTTTAATTGTGCTGAATGCCAGATTTCTGTCCATCAGTTGCTGCAGAAAGGACAGCACGCCACCTAGTGGACATGAGGTGGCCTCTACACCTTTCTCCGTACAGCAGCGCTGAAAAACTGTCCACTTTGATGTGTACAGCGCTGTGGTAGATGCAGCACATGAATCCTGGATCGTACGCACTACATCTTGAGAGAGACCCATCCTCTCTAAGCGGATCCACTCAGCGGCCAGACTCAAAGGAGCTGGCCTATTTCTGGGTAACTCCTGATCGCTCCTCCCGCCTGGAGGAGAGCATCCTCCCTCCACGTCAGTTTCCACTGGCGCCCCGATAACAGGTGTCGTAGAACTGGGAACCATGGGTCGTTCACGTGCTCTGGAGCCACCAGGAGGTCTGTCAGTCCCTCCTCCTGAACTCAGTTCAGAAACCGTGATATCAGAGGGAGTGGGGGAAGTGCGTAAAGAAGCATTCTGGGCCAAGGGCTGTGAGTAAATGCGTGCGGGCTCAGTGAGAACCATAGTTGACATTGAGCATTCTCTCGTGTTGCAAACAGGTCCACGGCCGCTTTGCTGAATTTCTGCCATGTCTGAGCCATCAGCTCTGAATGGAGGGTCCAATCCCCGTGACGCGGACCGTCCTGGTACATCATATCTGCCCTTCTGTTCAGAACACCAGGGATGTACACTGCTCTGATGGAGAGCAGAGTTTGGTGTGCCCAACACAGAAGCTGTCTCACAATGTGTAACATTTGGGCTGAGCGCACACCTCCCCTGCCAGTTGTGTATGCTGCAGTCACTTGCTGTCTGTGTGAATCAACACATGATGATTCTGTAGCACAGAGGCAAAGTGTTGAGTCACATTCAAAACCGTGCAACACTCCAAAAACATTTATTTGAGTTGCTGTGTGGGGTGGCCACAGCGCCCCCACAGCTCAAGAAATGCATGTGCCTCTTTGAAGTCTGACATGTGTGACGTAAGTCTTCTGATGGAAACAGCTGTTATCACTCTGCCGGTTTCACGTGAGTTGCACTGCTGCCACCTGTCTTGAAAAGCGGGTCAGCAACAACAGATCGTCCCGATAAAGCAGAATTCTCCCCCCTTCTCTTTGTGGCGGCTGCAGAGCGACTCGACGCATTTTGAATGGAAATGTTGTCTCACAGTTCAAAATTGACAAATCTAAGATTAGTCTCATCCTTCCGGTTGGTTTTGGGACAAGGAAGTGACAAGAGTAGAACCCTGTGTTTTCCTCTCCTTCTGGGACCCTGGAAATTACATTTTTTATCAGAATTTCCTGAGCTTCTGCGTGGGGGGGACGAGATCTGTTCTAGAGATGACAGAAACGTCTCTAAAGTTCCTCCAAATGGGGGCTTGAGCTGTAATTGTAGCGTGAATCCCTTGCAGATAAAATGGTTTATCTGGAGCGCACACTCGCTGCCACTCCGCGTAACGTTCGGGAAGCAGGCACGCGTTTATGCTGCGTCACGTTATTTACAGACGCCAATCACCGCCGTCATGTGTGCCTCACTCAGGCTGCGGGCTCACATCCGTGCTGATGTGAGCTGGCGTGCGCTGAGGGAAGTTGCGCGCGCCCCGAGCATGCAGAACCGTGTAGTTTTAGGGCTGCCGCAGGTGCGCGGCGCTTCTGTGCTGCGCACAGGCTGCGGGCTCACATCCATGCTGATGTGAGGTGGCGTGCGCTGAGAGAAAATGCGCGTGCCCCTGAGCATGTGGGGCCATGGGTGAGGGCTGCTACTGCCGCGGGGGCACGGCGCTACTGTGCTGCGCTCAGGCTGTGGGCTCACATCTGTGCTGATGTGAGTTGGCGTGCGCTGAGTGAAAATGCGCGTGCCCCTCAGCTTGCGGAACTGTGTAGTTGAGGGCTGCCAATGCCGTGGGGGCGCGGCACTTCTGTGTTGCGCTCAGGCTGCGGGCTCACATCATGCTGATGTGAGCTCGCGTGCACTGCGGGAAGGTGCGCGCGCCCCTGAGCATGTGAGGCCGTGGGTGAGGGCTGCCAATGCCGTGGGGGCGCGACGCTTCTGTGCTGCGCTCAGGCTGCGGGCTCACATCTGTGCTGATGTGAGCTGGCGTGCGCTGAGGGGAAAAATGCGTGCGCCCTGAGCATGCGGAGCCGTGGGTGAGGGCTGCCGATGCTGCGGTGGCGCAGCGCTTCTGTGCTGCGTTCAGGCTGTGGGCTCACATCCGTGCTGATGTGAGCTGGTGTGCGCTGAGGAGGCATCGCACAGCTTGGGCTGAGAGCAAGATTTCCCTCTGGACTCGGTCTGCTGAAAACATTCACTTTGGCTGCTGTGTCACTCACGCGCACATTTTGTATGTTTTCTCGGGCTGCGGTGGTTTAAACCCTGTTTGGAGTACACCAGCTCGCTTGTTTGGAGGATGTGTGAGGAAAAGCCGCTGTGAGATTGTACGAACTGACAGTCAGTCTGAAATCAGACACTTTAATTCCTGAATGATGTTTATGTTTTATTCCAAAAACTCAAACCATCATTATGCACACACATCCTCCTCAATCATTCATTTTTAAATCTTCTCCAAAGTGAGCCCTGCAGCTTGCCGGGATGAGGAGGGCTGTACTCTGACGGGAGGGGCTGGTGGCGGAGTGGAGCAAGAAGACGCTGCTGCAGCTGTGGCGCATCTCTGCTGTCTCCCACTATTTGAGAAGGACTGCTGTATAAAGTAAAAGAGTTTTTGAATGACAAACCTTTGTATATAATGTATAATGTAATAATTGTTCCATATTTAATCTATTGTAATGAAGTTTGGGGAAGCATGCAAAACAATTAAGGGAGGACAAGATGGCGCCGTTGTACGTGGCTTGTTGTCTGTCTCTCCTCAAGTTGTTACTTTTTGTGCTATTTTTCCTGACTTTTGTTCAGATTGTGTCATCACTGTTTACTTATGACCGCCAGACACTTTTAAATATTAATTCCATCGTGGGAAAAGTACCGTTTCGTGACCTTTATGGACGATCCAAGACTTTTCCTCCACCTCACCTGGCATCCATACCTCCATTTCTACGGAATCCTTGTGTTGTGGTCGCCCGCAGCGGGCGCCGTTGCAGGAGACGCGGCAGGAGGGGTGGGTTGCTTGTGAAGCTTCGGGCTCACTTCGCCTCTTCTTCATTCCAGTCTTCGCGCAAGATTCTCAGGAAATACAACTTTGTGGACATACGATGCCCCATGGAATATTCATACAGCTGGTTACGCGTCGTGGATACGGACACCGGCAGCAGCGCATTTCCTGGTCTTCGGCGTGCAAAGATCTGTAGGCGTGGCAGGGTTCAGGAGAACCTTTGGCCGCGCATCCCAGGATAACAGCCAGTGCTCCATCCGGATGGCTCTTCTGAACACTAGATCTGTCATAAATAAAACCTTTATTCTCCACGATTTCTTCTGCGCAAACTCTCTGGACTTTCTGCTGCTGACAGAAACGTGGCTGAGACCGGGCGATAACAGCGCGTTTTCTGATCTCTCTCCCTCAGGCTGCTCCTTCTTCAGCTCCCCACGTCTGACAGGCCGCGGTGGTGGTGTTGCTACTATCTATAAGGACAATTTTAAATGCAGACTTCTGCCCACCATCACTTACTCCTCCTTTGAACTTCAGATGTTTGTGATTGAGCTCACCCCGAATGTTTTATGTGCTGTTGCCTATCGCCCACCTAAATATAATAAGGAATTCATTCAAGAATTCTCTGAATTCCTTGCTGATATTATTTCTAACTATGACAGTTTTTTTATTTGTGGAGATTTTAATATTCATATTTGTTGTCCCACTGACCCACTGGCTTCTGAGTTTTTAAAGCTTTTAGCCTCTTTTAATTTAACACAATCAGTGAATTCACGAACACATCATCTTGGCCATACTCTGGACCTTATTATTTCTCATGGACTGTCCATTTCTCACTGTGAAATTTCTGAGTCTGCCATCTCGAATCATTTCCCTATTTTTTTCCAATTTACAGCCCCCCACCCAGCCAGGAGGCCTCTGGCTGCGGGGTGTCATCGCCGCTGTCTTACCTCAGCCAGTGCCCGACAGTTTACCACTGCTTTTATGGACTCACAGTTTTATTCAGTTGGTCCTGATGTTTCTCTGTGTCCCAAAGATTTTTTGTCATTGTTTTCTGATACCTGCACTGGGATCCTGGACTCTATTGCTCCGGTGAAGTTCAGACACCCTAAACCCAGAGCTGAGCCTTGGCTGAAAAATCCTACTGCATGCAAACTCAGGAGACAATGTAGAAGGGCTGAAAGACAGTGGAAGCATGACAGGCAACATGATTCTTTGGTTTTATTAAGGAGAACTCTTGTTCTGTATCAGAGATCTGTTATTGATGCAAAATCACAATTTCTGTCTAACATTATCACAAACAGTAGCCACTGCCCCAGGGTGTTATTTAATACAATTAACTCTGTTTTAAATCCACCCACCTCAGTCTTACCTGATGCCTCAGCCTCCACCTGTGAGAACTTTCTCTCCTTTTTTATTGATAAAGTTGCATCAATTAAACAAGCCATAGGCACACCTGCTACTTCTGTTTCAGAGTGTTATTTTATCTCTGCTGGTTCTGCTTTATTTGAGCAGTTTGAACCAGTGTCTTATTCCCTCTTGGACAAAATAGTAAAATCCATTAAACCCACCAACTGCCCCACTGATTTTCTCCCCACCAGATTATTGAAAGAGGTATTTAATATTGTTGGTCCTTACCTTCTTCCTTTTTTCAATTCGTGTTTGTCCATTGGAATTATGCCTTCTGCTTTTAAACATGCAACGGTCCGCCCCTTTCTCAAAAAAACAAATCTTGATCCCTTGGTTTTATCAAATTTTAGACCTATTTCTAATTTATCCTTCCTCTCCAAAGTTTTAGAAAAAAATTGTTCTTGCGCAAATTCAGCCTTTTCTGGAAAAAAGCACAATCCTGGATAAATTTCAATCTGGTTTTAGATCCCAGCATAGCACAGAATCTGCATTATTGAAAGTTCATAACGACATAGCTCAGTCAGTTGACTCTGGGTGCCCAGTAGCTCTGGTGCTCCTCGACCTTACAGCAACCTTTGACACTGTGGACCACTCTGTCCTTCTGTCTCGCCTCCATGATTTTGTTGGGATTCGTGGTACTGCTCTGAAGTGGTTCACCTCCTATTTATCTGATAGAACCTTTTCTATCTTGCTCAATGGCTTCTCTTCCTCTACAGCCCCTCTTCTGTGTGGGGTGCCCCAGGGTTCCATTTTGGGTCCTTTGCTCTTTTCATTATACATGTTGCCACTTGGATCTATTATAAGACAACACAATGTCAACTTTCATTTTTATGCAGATGATTTGCAGATCTATTTACCATTAAGGCCAGGATCCAATAACCCAATGCTTTCTCTCTTTGACTGCATCTCTGCAATCAAACATTGGCTAAATAAGAACTTCCTGTTTTTAAATGACAGTAAAACAGAATGGATTTTATTTGGTGACAAAGATGCAACTGGCCTGGGAAATTTGGCCATTAACTTCAGTGACTGTGTGAAAAACCTTGGGGTGACCTTTGATAAGGCTTTACACTTTGACAAACATATTGCCTCTGTTGTCCGGTCGGGATTCTTTTATTTACGCCTTTTAAAAAAGGTCAAACCCTTTTTAAATTGTCGCTACCTGGAGAAAGCTGTTCATGCTTTTATCAGTTCTAGGCTCGATTATTGTAATGCTCTGTATGTCGGTGTACCACAGTCATCACTGAGTCGCCTCCAGCTTGTACAAAATGCAGCAGTGCGCCTTTTAACCAACACTCCTAGATGGGACCACATCACACCTGTTTTATTCTCACTTTATTGGCTCCCTGTCCGTTTTAGAATAGATTTTAAACTTTTATTATTTGTTTTTAAAGCTCTGAATGGCCTTGCTCCTCCTTATGTAACTGAGATGCTAAGTTTCCCCGCCCGCTCCAGATCTTTGAGGTCAGACAGCCTGCTCCTGCTCTCTGTTCCAAGGACTAAATATAAACGCTGGGGTGACCGTGCCTTTTCTGCGGCCGCACCTCGACTCTGGAATAAGCTCCCACTTGATCTGCGTCAGATTACTGAACTTGGCCCTTTTAAATCGAAGCTTAAGACTTTTTTATTCCAACAAGCTTTTAGTACGTAAATATGTGGTGACATTTCTGGTTTTATTTGTGCTATTATGTTGTGTTTTCTTGCTTTTAACCTATTGTCATTTTAAGTACTGTTTTTTGTTAGGCACTTTGGTCACCATCACCATGGTTGTGTAAAGTGCTATAGAAATAATTAAATAAATAAATAAAATAAATAAATAAATTACAAACCCTATTTTTATTTTTTACAAAAAAGAGCTATAAGAATTATTAGTATTATGAAGTGCTATGGTCACCCAACAAATATATTATTTTCTCAACTGAAATTTTTAAAATGTTATGATTTGATTGAATATAGTATTTTACAAGTCATGTATAAAGCTCATAAAAAATATTAGCCCCAAATATTCAATTAAAATAAAAATAAAAAATTAATAAAAGGAGAGTCAATATAACTTAAGGGAATGGAAATGTTTGTAAAACCTCCATTTAGAACTAGTCTGAAGGAGCTGTGTTGTAATTTAGGGAATAGGATTATGGAATTGCCTTGATATCACCATAAAAATTTCTAAAACAATTTATATGTTTAAAAAGATTATTAAGTTAAAGTTGTTGGGAAGGTATAGTACCAGGTGAAGGATACCAGAAGTTTTTTTTGTTTTCAGTTTGGAGATTGTTCAAGTCAAGGTTGTTGTTTGTTTGTAGTTACTTTGTATTTTTTAAATAAGGAGCAGATAAGAATTTTTTCCTTCTTTCTGCAAACTTTTCATTCAATGTTTTTTTTTTTCTGATGAATTTGTTTTATTTTAAATGAAAGAATAAATGATAAAAAAAAAACATGCAGCGCTGGAGGTGTTTCAGGGACACGTTGGCTCAAACTTTTATTGTGCTTCATCTTGTGACTCATCATATTCTGTCAAATGAAAGAAGTTACATGTTCCAACCGCTAGTTAGAACGACTCTCCGTCACATTTTGCAGCACACTGAAACCTGCAGTTTATCGGATCTTAGAAAGCCGAACCACTTCCAAACCAGCAAATTAGTCTTTTTTTCTCTTATCAGTGATGTCATGTGCTTTCACTTCACTTGTGAAAGCTTGTTCAGTCACATTTTGACGATCATGGGCACTCATTTTGAAGAGAAAACTTAATGCGCATTGGAGATTAGCCTAGCTTAGCCTGCTACCACTAACACCTTCTGGACTTGAGCTCTGCGTAACATTACGTCACCACGCACTTACGTAGTTGTGTTGCACCTTTTTCTGTCCGGGTTGAAACTGAAGTGGTTGCTTCTACCCGAACAGAAAAAGAAATGTGTCAGTGAAACGCTGTAATCCTATTGAAATATTGAAAATGTGCTTAAAACTCATATCATCGTTATTGAATAAAAGTATATTGCGAGATATATCGATATCGAATTATTGTCCAGCTCTACATCTCAGTTATACATTATCAGATTTGTACCAGATTTTTGGTGCGTCATCTGTGAGCATGTCTAGACACATTGGTATTGTTCTTTAACATTTAACTCAAGTGCGCCCCCTAGATTATTCAAACTGTTATATCTCAATGATATATTATCTGATCTGTACCAGATGTTTTGGGCATTATTATTGAGCACTTCTTGACACATTGGTGTTGTTGTTTAACTTTTGACTCCAGTGCACCCCCTAAATTATTTAATCAGTTATATCTCAGTGAAATATCATCCAGTATGTACCAGGATTATTGTGCGTGATCAGTGATCACTTATAGACACATTGGTATTGTTCTGTAACATTTGACTCAAGTGCGCCCCCTAGATTATTCCAACAGTTATATCTCAGTGATACATCATCCGATCTGAACCAGATTTTTTGGGCATTATTTTTGAGCACTTCTAGACACATTGGTGTTATTTAACTTTTGACTCCAGTGTGCCCCCTAGATTATTCCAACAGTTATATTTCAGTGATACATCATCCGATCCGAACCAGATTTTTTGTGTATAATCAGTGAGCAAGTCTAGACGCACTGATAATGTGGTTTAACATATGACTCAAGTGCGCCTCCTAGATTATTTATATCTCAGTGAATTATCATCCAATATGTACCAGATTTATTTTGCATGATCAGTGAGCACTTCTAAACACATTGGTGTTGTTGTTTAACTTTTGACTCCAGTGCGCCCCCTAGATTATTCCAACAGTTATATCTCAGTGATACATCATCTGATCTAGACCAGATTTTTTATACTTCATCAGTGAGCACTTGTAGACACACTGGTGTTGTTTTTTCATGACTTGACTTAAGCCCGGCCCACTCCGAGAAGAAACTGATGATTATTGGGCGACTCTTCCAGCTTGGCACTGTGTAAGATATAAGACTGAAACAGTATTCACTAACTGTTGTTTACCACATATGACATTTTGAAAAGTCTAAAGGAAGTCCTTTACATTTGTTACAAAATAGGAAGTGACAATAACTCCCGTCTGGAAGGTCGGATTCTAGCCAAACTTGTAAGGCTTGTGGCTGGACTCATACTGATATGGGCGAAAGGCTATTGCAAAGTTTAGGCATATGCGCACCCTGGTGGATGCGTTCGGGAATGGCATGAGAGCGTTTGCGATGGCAACTGGGAGGCGTTGCTGGAGTGCCCGCGGTCGCAGGTGATATCGAAAGTTCGGCGAATGAGCACCCTGGTGAACAGGCGCGGGACAGGTGCCAGAGCATTTGCGATAGCGACTGGGTGGAATCGCTGGAGCTCTCGCGGTCACCGTTAGCCTGGAGCGGCGCTTTGCAGCGAGGGCCTTCAATGTTGCTTGCAGCTTTAATTATTCTTATACTTCTTCACTAATCCTTGAAGAAAGTGAACTTGCACATCAATTCTCCCGCCTCTGGACAACTAATATGCCCGTCATTTATAAAGATGAAAGAAGGACTTAAATACACTCAACATAAATAACTTTTTAAGACTCATCTTCATTTTTAGTGTACAGCTGACATGAAATTCCCTTTGATCTCAAGAGTTCAGTTGAGCAGCATTTGTGATTTTTTTTTTTTATAGTGGATACATGAGCTTCTATGCAAATTGTGATTTAATTCATTCCATCTGCTAAATTTATATACTGATAAAATGACAGGGAAGAAAGTTGGTAAAAAAGCAGAAACAGTGAAACAGATTCCATCTGACCCAGTGTTGTTTTATTATTCATGTGTTCTGTGTACAGCGTCTTTCATAAATCTTCTAGACATTTTTTTTCCAGCTTGGAAGTTAATTTGATGCATTAAACTTGGATCATATTAGCTTCATCACATTTGTGGGTTGACTTTTAATATACTGTGCAAGAAAATGTTTTTTGCAAAAATAAATGAATAAATAAAGAAGAAAACAAGTGTATAAGAAGAGTGAAGCTACGTTAAGGAGGGAGAAAAAAGTTTCTATCTGATCATTTAATTTTCTGAGCATGGTCCTGCTTTTTACTTTTTTACTTTATTGAAGTTTTCAGCCAAAAAAAATCTTTCCATGAGTTTTTAGGCAGCATCTGGATGTGTGTCAGTGTCACTTTTGACAAATGACTCTGAGTATGTGTTTTATAGTAGATTTCCATCATCAGTCTGTCTGAGACAGTTGCAGCCTGTCAGCACAGTTCATTGCAAGAATCTGTTTAGGTTTTTAAGCTGTCCAGAGTTCAGTGTTTCTGTAGTGAAGGCATCTCACTCAAGTTTGTGGGCCTCTGTAGAATCAGGCAGGTATAATTTTCCTGTGTGCTGCTGATTAAACTGACTGATGTTTTGTTCCGAATGTTCCCAGCTCTGCTTTTGCTCATGGCGCTCTAAAATATGAGCTGAACAGTTACGATCAACAGAACCAGATGAAGTCACTGTCGAGAAAATCTAATGTCGTTTGGCCAAAGGAGCCGCAGCTCTCTGTTAATTGGAGACTGGACATGGATGCAACTGCAGTTTGTGTGTTTTACACCACAAACCACATCACTGGCAGATAAAAACGCCACATCTGATTCAGATCTGAATGGCTTTTGGTTTGTATTTAAGCAGTATTTTAAATGTCACATGTTTACAAGGATGTTCTTGTATTACAGTTTCAATAATTTGAAAAATCTGTACCATCATCCTTTCTTAGGTTATGAATTGTTTTGCTCTAAGGTCGAAGACAGTTTGACAACTCTGAAGCACAGTTTACTGGAATTAACTTATAATTATATATATATATTATAATTTATTAGAATAATTTCAAACAGCACATGTAGTTCAGTCTTAAACAAATTGACATTATTATTCCTTGCTACATTATGGTGGGTTTATTTCTAGATTTGGGTAACACATTAATAAATCTGGAGCTTACTGTTGCAACACATTTGCATTTAATGGAAAAATAAATAAAAAAGGCAATTCTAAACTGTGTCAAGGTCGGAGTGTGACCTTGTGATGAATTGGTGACCTGTTCAGGATGTACCGCTTACACTTTGACTGTTAGAGATGATAAAACCATAAAAAACAGCCAGAACATGGAATCTTTGAAAGGTGTCTTACTGACTTTAGGCACGTATTAAAAACACAGTGGGTTCCCAACTGTGACCACTAAAGCATAATATGTTCATGACGGTTTTGTACATGTGCAAAACTTTTATTGTGAGATTGCGGTATTTTATTATCAAGGTTGCAAAGCACTAGGACATTAGGAGTGTGGTGACAGTGTATACATGAGGTGAGGCCCACATGTACTGATATTACTTGGTTATTGAAAATTTGAAGCATAGCGCCTACACGTGGTAGTGTCATGCTCACATGAGTGACCTTCTAGCACAAAGCTCCATCCTGATGCTTCAATGTGCCTCAAGGTATGCAGAAAATAAAGGAAATTGTTATTTATAAGTACCAAGTTTGTAGCAGCATAAAACTGGCTTTACATTAAATGACTTTTTCAATTTTTCTGCAATTCAGGAACGTTCTTCTAGGTTTTAGAGGTCGTAGACCAAGGCTATTCAACTTAACTGCTCAGGGGGGCACAGTTACTGAAAGCCAAGAGCTCAGTGGCCGGACATCCAGCAGTTATTCTCATTAAGTAAGTTTGTTTTATGATTTAAAATATAGTTTTATGAGCCCATTGGTGGGCTGAACTGAGCACACCCATGGGCCTGATTTGGCCCTCCCGGCTGCCAGTTGAATAGCCCTGTCATAGACAGTGTAGTGCTTGTCATTCATTGATAAGTTGTATTTTCAGTGGCTAGTTCTGTTCAGGAAGCAATTGTTTAACTCGTACAGTTATACACCGTGAACGTTTAGCCCATTTGTAAGTCTGCTCTACATAGATAAACTTTTAACTTTCTGAATATGTAGCTACATTGAATTAACACGTCTTTGAAATCAACACAAAATGGTCATCGAGTGTGATCCACTGTTTCCTTCAAGCAGTAAACTAACTAAATACTATGTACATTTGTCTGTCTTGTCTGCTTTTTGTGTTCTTTACTTTAAAACCTCACATTTCCAGCTGTGAGAGTACATCTACTGCACAATACCTCTTGCTGCAAAGCAAATCCACGCTGAATTTTGCGCACGTTTCTGAGAAAATCTCCTGTCTTCTTGTTTGAACATGGTTTGAGGTAGATGGGCATGCTTCCAATTTTGAAAAGAAAAAACTCATAAATCAAAGCATGAAACAAATTTATACTCTTATCTTTGGAACTGGACAAAAGTAAAAATTAATTAATTTAAAAAAAACACTAAAACAAGACAGAAAAGACTGAGCCAATTATTTATTAATTCAATTCAATTCAGTTTATTTATATAGCGCCAAGTCACAATAGAAGTAATCTTAGGGCACAGAACAGAAACATTCACATACAAAAGACAATCAGTAAAGTTTTATCAAAGGAAGCAGCAGATTGTGTTGAATTTTCACTTTGTCACAGTCTCACATCCTGCACAAGCAAAAAGGAGACAGTGGAAAGGAAAAACTCCCGTTTAACAGGAAGAAACCTCCAGCAGAACCAGGCTCAGGACGAGCAGCCATCTGCTTTGACTGGCTGGGAGTTTAGAGGACAGGAAGTAGAAACAAAAGAACACAGAATGACAGGTCCAAGTGTGGTTTCTATAGGACAAAAGACAAAACTAATATAATAATACCTGAAATAATAGGATCTTATTATGGTACCAGAGGACACATTACAGAGTTACTGACATAATTTTACCTCACGATTCATGAACATAGAAAAATCTAAAAAGGCCAAGACTCCAGCAAAGAGTCTATGAGGATAAAAATATCATAAAGTTGTTTTCTTTATACTACAAATTAATATACCAGCATATGAACAGATTAGTTCACAATATTTTCTGATAAAACAGGATATTGAGCCATACTGCAGCTGCAGGATCAGTCTCCCTGATATATTGTCTGCTGGACGTTACATTGCAAACCTTCTCTAACCCCCCATAACCTCATCATTGGGTTCACCATTGATTTCTAACTGGCCTGAGGGCCACTTCCTGCTGCCACGCTTCTTTACAAATACCTGCATATTTAAATGTGTCATATGAGAAGATTTGCTACGTAGGAGAGAGTAAACAAGACTCCATCCTTGCATCTTGAGATGTGCTCTTTGTACAGACAAGTCCAACTCAGAGGAGAGGTCAGGTCAGAGGTCAGCGAGTGAACAGCTGCTGAGGAGTGAAGGTCACCAGGTACAGATGTTTGACGTTACCGGGTCACTGTGATGCATTCTGGGGTTTTCCCCTTAATAACCCGAGTCCGACCATCTGTTTCTGAACACCTTGCTTTTATTTCTTATTGATAGGAAAAGAAAATTCCTGTTGAACTGAAGGATTTAATTATTGAACTATATTTCATTGATCAGGGCAGAATTTGTTTCTGTGTGGTGGATTTTTCCTCACACACAAGGGTCTTTGTTCCCATTGATGGCCTTTATTCTGTCACAGGCTCACAAACAGTTGCATCTTTAAAGACCCTTGCAGGCTCACATGCAGTGAACCTGATCTTTACCTCCTTTTGTATCCTGTGTCATTGGGCACTCCTTGCCTAGCCCACATGATAGTGCTTTTCCCAGGACCCTTGCTTCCTGCATTCACCCCGTTCCCATGACAACTAAGCCTAAAAATGGATAGAGCCTCTACTATCAGGCCAGCCTTGTCAGAAGCAGCTTCCCGAAAAGAGCTGCAGAGGGAACCAACTCCTCAATATCTTCTTCTCATTTCTCTTTATGTCTTTAAGGTGTCAGCACAATGCAGCACACGCCTACCTTCATCACACACACTGTACATACACACGCACAGCTGTGAGAACATTGTGTGATATCTGCTTTGACAGACTGACACAGGCCTCTGAAAGCTGCAGAGAAAAGGTTTTCTTGTAAACTGATGAGGTGTGGAGACAGAGGATAGAAATTCTTCAGCCCTGCAGTGCCAGCACACTCAGACATGTTCAAAGGGGGTTTCTTTTCCATGTTTTCTTGTCTCCTTTTAGAATTCCATGTGTTTTTGATGGCCTTAGTGTTGGCCATTTCCTCCCTACTGCGGCATCTGTACATGCTTTCATTTTGTATCTTCTCCAACACAGGGAGAACTCTAAGGTGTGAAGTTGGAGACTGTTCAAGTCTGAAAGTGAATATGTGTGTATGTGTGTGCGCACGTGCTACAAAGATACTTCTGCATCTTCTGTGCGTGCTTGTTTGTTTATTTCTGTGAACGTGTGTGTCATTACTCCTTTTGCCCCTCCATGTTTTGTCCATATGTGACGTTTGTTTTGTGCAGTTCTGTCATATAAAGTGCACTGTTTAATCAACTCGTGTGTGTGTGTGTGTGTGTGTGTGTGTGTGTGTGTGTGTGACTGCAGGAGAAACCTTACAAGTGCAATGAGTGCAACAAGGCCTTCAGCCAGAAAAGAGGACTTGACGAACACATGAGGACGCACACAGGAGAGAAACCTTTCCAGTGTGATGTGAGTGCTTACACACCCCCTGTTTATTTTTTAGTTGATTTTGGCTTGTTTTTGTCTGTGTATGGAAATGTGATGGCACTCTGACATGAGACCAGATGTGGAGCTCTGTCGGAGGCAGATAGAGATCTTGCTTCTCTGGAGAGGCAGAGTGAGTTGATCTCACGTAAACACATTGAGAGGATAAGAGGGATAAATTACCCTCAGCTTATAAATACTGTAGGAGTAATAATTATCCTCAAAAACATGGGGGGGGGGGGGGGGGACACACACGCAACAGAATTAGCTGTTAGTGTTTAAACAAACTTTTGCAGTGGTGCACTTCAGAACCATTTGAGGAAATGAGAAACATGTTGCAGATTCTAACTTTATGTTTTTAATTTAGAAAGCCACAGCTATGGCTTGGAAAGGTCTTCATTTGAAAATCTGATGGCATTTTGTCCAACTCAAAGAACTTGTTATTTTTTTCCTGTGATAGAAAAAACAAATTCTAAACAGGAATGAGCCCCTGCTAGCTACTACAAGAGAGTCTGAGTCACGATTTGCATTTGAGAAAATTGTACAGTTATATTTCTGCTTCTGTTTTGGGGAGTTATGATGTATCTGGAAGAGGATGCATGAGCTAATAATTGTAATTTTTATCTAGCGCTATAATCACTAGAATAGAATAGACCTTTATTGTCATTTCACCTAAATACAATGAAATTTGTGTTTGCTTCCCAGAGCAAAAGTAAAAACAGTATAATATAAAACAAAACAATATATAAATATAAACTGTGTAAAAGGTAATAGTTACAGAATGTAAACACTCCAAATGTGCAACACTAACAGAATGATATTACACTAGTTGTCCCTTATTTCACTTATTCTGTTCTTATTGGGGCGGCTGTGGCTGAGTGGTTAAAGCAGTCGTCCTCCAATGCAAGAGTTGGGGGTTCGAATCCACCAGCAGTCACATGTCGAAGTGTCCCTGGGCAAGAAGCTGAACCCCTCATAGCCTCTGATGTGTGTCCCATCAGTGTATGAATGTGATCTAAAGCACTGATTAGTCTCTTTAGAATGATTTATTCAATTAGCTTTGTAGAGATCTAGTAGAGTGCTGTATGAATGGGTAAATGAGGACACAGATTGTAGTGTAAAGTGCTTTGAGTATCTTGAAATAAGATAGAAAGGCACTATATAAGTAGTCCATTTACCATTTATTACAGTTTTTGTTATGTCCAGTAGTGGCTGATAAATAAAAACCATTTTTAAATCTGTTTGTTCTTGTCTCGATTGATCTGTACCTTTTCCCTGATGGTAACAGTTCAAACAGATTATGTCCAGGGTGAAACTTGTCCTTTTAAGATGTTGTGGGCTTTTCCTATGCAGCAGAAACTGCAGATGCTCCAGTGACAGAAGAGGGCAGCCCAAAATCTTCTGGGCTGTGTTGATAACTCTCTGGAGTACTTTCCTCTGAGCTACTGTGCAGCTAAGATACCACACAGTGATGCAGTAAGTTAAGATGCTCTCTATGGAGCATCGGTAGAAAGACACCAGCTGTTTCTGAGTGATGTTCCTTTGCCTGAGCACTCTCAGGAAGTACAGTCTCTGCTGGGCCTTTTTCAGCAGCTCAGAGGTGTTCACGCTCCAGATCAGATTACCCTCAATTTGGACCCCCAGGTTGCTGTGGTCTGCTCCTCCCTGTGGTGTGACATTGCACTTCGTGGTGAGACGTATTGTGTCATTTCCTGTTTGTCTGTCGGTAGTGTAGTATGTCAGGACAGCTTTGCTGGAGACACACTACTAATTAATTATTCTTAAAGCTAGTTCAAGCACAAAGAATATTAATTGTTAATTACAACGGATTATTTTCTTTTTCGAGTTAAATTAATGCCATGTGACCGAGATAACTGTGAGTGGATTGTTTAATCAGTGACATGAGACGCCATTTTATCTTTGACCCATCAGAATAAATGCGGTCATTTATTTAACAGAATCAAAATTTAACATCAAAACATGTACACATTGATTTGATGATCTGTTTCTGATTAATAAAAACTTGGCACGCTTTACTAACAAGACAACAGAACATTACTGATCGAGGATGATTCACCTCTGAAGGCATCTAGATTACTGGCAAATAGAAAAGTTAAAGAGGAGAAATAGATTTAAAAGGAAGATGGATGAAGGAAGATGTATGTTTGTTGACCAGAATTAGCACTCTTCTTTCAACACCAGCTCAACAACAATACAAGTTGAATACAATTTTTACTATTTACTCCAAGCTTATTTAGGTGAGTGCCTGTGTGCTGTTCATCCACAGGCAGCACATATTAAACTTCTTGTGATGTATTTATTTATTGCATTATAAGATGCCCAACAGCATTTCAAAGCAAGCAAAGTATTTATTTGCTTGCCTTCCATACACAAATCCTGACTTATTTGGCTTTCAATACATCCACTCTTTTCTGCTGCAGGATCTGATCCTCTAGAAACCTGAACGTTTTCCACACTGCTGATTTGAAACCAACAACTCTAGAGTTTCATCTGAACCCAGCGCTCTGGCTTTGCTTTAGTAAAGAGTGCGTTTGACAATATGTTCTTCCTTCTCTGAGTGGCAGTTAGCAAGTAGTGATGATTGCTTGTGACTGATGTGTTCTTTGTCTGATTGTGTGAATGAAGTCCTGACATCAGTACTGAGATGGTTCAATATGATTGCATGCACCATTATTAACCCCCCAGTGAAGAAATTCAGGCTAAAAGATTGAGGTCCAAACTTTGCAGTGCTAGATTCTTGCAGGATTTGCCAGATATTGATTAAATAAGCTATTTTTTCAGGCTTTACGTTAGAAAATTTGTGGTCAAGGTGTTTTGATCAATTTACTTCCTGTTCTGTCAGTAAAAGGTGGGTTTTAGAGTCTGTTACTGTAGATTAGGTATATCGGGCCAGTTATTTCCTCATTGATAGGTCAGCAAAGATAAACACTGAAGCTTTTACATGTGCAAGATATTATTTAACTCATCTTCCAGATGGCTACTACAGAAATTGCATTTCACACACTGGCCTGCCAAGTGTTTAGTGAAAGTGTTTTTTCTTTTCCAAACTGTTTACACTGAAAATTTTCCTGATGGTTCTTGGTAACAAACCACCTACTGTATCATGTTAGTAACAAGAACCATGACAACCTCATAATTCCTCTGAAAAACAACAGCAGAAGTTAGAAATTCCTGCAACTATTTCACACCACACTTTTGTCATTTAAATATAATAATAAAGGTTTTTGTTTTTCCTGAGAATCTGTGGACAGTCAGGAAAACCACCCGTTGAAAGGAAGGGAATTCATTTTATTGACATCATTGTGGATGGCTTAAAAAGCTTTTATTTGTCCCAGTTTATTGCAGTAAATTCAATCACTGTACTGCATGCTATCATTGTTGGATGAACATCAATAAAGAGTTGACATTTGATTCTCAATTAATCATTTTAGATTTATCCTCTGTATGCTTTAAAACAGAACATACACCCATAGATAGTCTCAGAGATTCATTCACAAGAAGGAAATTATTAATCAATTAATCAATATTTGTTGGGATTCACCAAAAAAAAAGGTTAAATCCTGTCATCTGGACAGTTTCTTTTTGGGAGAAACGTTTTGTCTTTCATCAGAAAGATTTCATCATTCTGAGGCCTGCCACTAAGAACTGTCTTAAATAGCATCTCCTTGACGTGACCTTGACGTGAATTAACAGAAACTGGCTTTACACATGCAAAAAAGGACATCTGTCCAAAACAATTGATCATCATGCAAAACAAGCAAATGTTTTAGGCCTGATGGCCAACTTGACAGGAACATCCTAAGGACATCTGGACAAAATGGTTCAGAAAAAAGGTTTAAAAGCACAGTCATGCAGGCAAACAAACCACACACACACAAAAGATCACTATAAAAGGGGTAAAGGTGTAAAGCCAGTTTCTGTGAACTCCACAGCAGACTGGCATGAAACATGCCAATAAGTGCTATTTATAAGACAGATCCTGTTGGCAGGACTGATGTCTTTCTGATGAAAGACGAAACATTTCTCCCAAGAAGAAACCGTCTAGCTGTCTGGGCGGCTGTGGCTGAGTGGTTAGAGCAGTCGTCCTCCAATGCAAGAGTTGGGAGTTTGAACCCCACAGCAGTCACATGCCGAAGTGTCCCTGGGCAAGACACTGAACACCTTGTTGCCTCCGATGTGTGTCCCATTGGTGTATGAATGTGATAAATCACTGATTAGTCTCTTTAGAATGATTTGTTCAATTAGCTTTGTAGAGATCAAGTAGAGTGCTGTATGAATGGGTAAATGAGGACACAGATTGTAGTGTAAAGCGCTTTGAGTGTCTCAGTAAGATAGAAAGGCACTATGTAAGTACAGTCTATTTACCATTTAGATGACAGGATTTAACTTTTTGTTTTGTGATTTGTCTACCTGGATGATTGAGCTTTTAAACCTTTTTTTATTTGTTGGGATTATTTTTCAATTTTGGAAAAATTAATTAATAAATTAATTAAATAGTTTTATCTACGTAATTACGTTGACCTTTAGCCATTAGATGGTGATATTGTGTGGATTTGATTTAGGAAGGTTGATAGTGAGTCAGGCAACAGGATCACTCCCTTCCATAAACATTTCCAGACAAGCTGAAGGCGCTCTGGATGCAGCACTGGCAGGTTTTTGAGGATTCAGTCACATCTGTGAGACATTGAGGCTGCTCTCAGCCCTCGTCTCTGTGCTGCTCTGTAAAATAGTAAACATCATGCTGACACAGGATCTGATCTGCAGATCAGCCATGTAAAGCAACAGCACTGTCAACCACTTGATGCCACTGACCTCCTGCTTTCTTTCATAGCTGCTGTTTGATGTTGTGTAGCTACAGATGTACTCTGTCAGATTTTTCTTCAATGTAATTCCCAGATGGAAGCGAAGAGGACACATGCTGTGAATCTCTGAGCTTTATGTCCAAACTTAGCATTAGCCATGGTGGATTTGAATGATTGATAGAGGGAGTGAGGAGTTGTTTGTACAGTGAAAAATGACTCTTTTATTGTAGATGTTCAAGCCATGGGGATGGATTTCTCTCATTGAGTGTCTTACTTGGAAATCAGTTTGCATTACTGTCTGTGTCTGAACAGATTAAACCTAACAGTCAGCAGAAGATTTCGGTAAATAAATACAATGAATATAAAAATGTTAGCATTGAAGCTGTTCTTATTCCATTTCTTCCACCGTTTTTGTCTTGCTACGGCTCTTTTAGCTTTGGAAAAATGCTTGTATAAAAGCTCTATTGAAATGATTGTAACTTTTGCTAGAACTACGTTGTGATTAGGGTTGGGTACCTTTCTAAAAAAAATCATGATCGGTACTTCATTGTCAGTTCCTGGACAGTTCTTTTTTCGGTACCAGTTTTGTAATTAATATTAATTCTAACAAGAATGCAAATCTCAACTCAACTTTATTTTTGATAAATTAAAAACATTACAAAAAAAGGGAAAAACAATATAAAATGGTAAATCAATTATTTACCAAAAAAGGAATAGGCTGAAGCCAAGGCTTATACTTGCCTACCCTGTTCATATACTCAGCAGTCTATATAATGACAGATATCTACTGTCCACTAGGGGTTGAACGAGTATATAATTTTTAAACTCGACATTAACATAATAAAACCCGAGTAGAACTCGAGTATTTGATGACGTCATAGATCTCAAGATACAAAAATAAATAAATAAATAAAACCGCAATAAAAGGTCATTATTTACAAAAAAAAAAAAAAGACCAACAAAACATTGGGAGCGTATATTATGCTCCTACCATTTATCATACTGCAAATAAGTCACAGGAAAAACTAAACTATTAGTTATTATTATTAAACTGCAAACGTGAAGAAACGCAACACGTCAGAAACGAAACTTAAAACAGTGGATGGGCGGTAGATTGGACCCGGTGTTACACTAAACTCTGTGACCTGCAACAGTGCAACACCGCCCCCTACGGTCATACGGTGGTCACATAATATGACGTCACTACGGTTACTCAACGTTACATTTTTAACCTTGATAGATGTCCTAGCAATCGATGTGTAGATTACTCGAGTACTCTGTTAATGCCCTACTGTCCACATATACACATACAGACATTTACCGTATATTTAAATATGCATGTATATAATACATACATATACTCACATTACATACATGTACCGTATATTTAAATATGCATGTATATAATACATACACATACTCACATTACATACATGGTTACACAATACATATATACATCTACATAACATCTCCATAAGCTTTTATAATTTTACATTTTAAGTCTCTTTTAAAACTCACCAAAAAAACTAATAATTTGAAATCATCATTCAGTTCATTCCAAAGTTTCACACCGATAACTGAAATACATCTAGATTTTACTTTACTTTTCGCTTTAGCTTGTTCAAATATTAACAAACCTCGTAAATTATATTTACTCTCTCTTAACTTAAATAATTTCTGAATTCCAGAAGGAAGACTTTTTCAGTGCTTTATACATTATTTCCAGTATTTTTATATAAACAATGTCATTAAATTTTAAAGTATTACTTTGAATAAAGAGTTTATTAGTTGGTTCACAATATCTCACTTCATTAATAAGTCTAATTGCTTTTTTTGTAACTTTATTAATATTTCAATAGTAGTTTTATTTGCATTTCCCCATATTTCTGAGCAATATCAGAGTCAGAGTCAGAGATTCTTTATTGTCATTCGCACCTCATGTGGTACATGTGGTGGAGCGAAATTATGTACACAGGGTCCCAGTTACATCCAACAATAAAATGTATAAGAAAAACAGTAATAACATCTAAGCTATGAACTAAGAAAAACATCAACTAAATATACACTAAGCACTCATAACATAAAAACATTGAATATCAGCACAAACATGACAAGATATGACAAGTAGGGCATAATCAAGGAAGAGTATATCAGAATCAGAATCAGAATCAGTTTATTATCGCCATGTCAATGAACGGGGTTCACAAACTAGGAATTTGCTTCGACATAAGGTGCGAATAGTAATAAAGTAAAAATAAAGTAAATATTAAGTAAAAATGAGAACATTACATAAGACATAAGCCTGTGTACACCCACAAATAAAGTAAAATTAAAAACATAACATAACCATATGTACACCCATACAATAGAGAACAATAAAAAAGCTTAGAGAACAGTACAGATGGAGTATTCAATTATAATACAGATGTAATGTAACCAAAGCAGAAATTATGAGGTAGCATTATGAGTGTTCAGGAGTCCAACAGCAGAGGGGAAGAAACTGTTCTTATGGCGGGAGGTTCTGGTCCGAATGGACCGAAGCCTCCTGCCTGAGGGGAGTGGTTCAAACAGTCCGTGTGCAGGGTGAGCAGGGTCAGCTGTGATCCGACCTGCTCGCCTCACAGTCCTGGAGACGTACAGGTCGTGGAGGGATGGAAGGCTGCAGCCGATCACCTTCTCAGCTGAGCGCACAACGCGCTGCAGTCTGAGTCTGTCCCTGGCAGTGGCCCCGGCGTACCACACCTTGATGGAGGAGCTGAGGATGGACTCGATGATGGCCGTATAGAACTGCACCATCAGCTTGGCCGGCAGCTTGGCCTTCTTCAGCTGTCGCAGGAAGTACAGTCTCTGCTGGGCCTTCTTGATGAGGGAGCTGATGGTCGGCTCCCACTTGAGGTCCTGGGTGATGGTGGTGCCGAGGAACCGATAAGAATTTGCAGTGGTGATGGGGGTATCATTACAGGTTAGGGGGGCAGATATAATATAGAATATGAATAGAATATGAATATGATAGATAGATAGAATGTGCAAGCCTTTTACATTTATTAAATCTTTTATTTTAAACAATATTCTAATAGTTTTTGCAATTTTATTTTTAATATATTTAATATGAGGCTTCCAACTAAGTTTGTTGTCCAGAATGATACCTAAAAATTTTGTCTCATAAACTCTGTCGATTTCAACTCCATTTATATGTAACTTTACATTATTATAAATCCGATTACCTGAAAATAACATAAATTTTGTGTTTTTTTTCATTTAAAGATAGCTTATTATAATCAAACCACTTTTTTAACTCAGCTAGCTCTTTTTCTATTTGTATTAGTTCATCCATATTCTTTCCAAAAAAGAAAAAGTTTGTATCATCAGCAAACATTATAAATTTCAAAATACTGGATACTGTAAAAATATAATTTAAATAAAGTATAAATAATTTAGGTCCTAGAACTGAGCCTTGAGGAAGACCACCTTTTATAGTTTCAATTTGTGACTTTGTGTTGTTAATTTGTACATATTGTAACCTATTACTCAAATAACTCTTTAACCACTGGTGTAAGCCATATTGTTCACATTTTCCCAGTAGTCGTTCATGGTCAATAGTGTCAAATGCCGTACATAAATCAATGAACACACCCACTGTGTTAAGTTTCTGGTCAACTGCTGCAGCAACATGTTCCACAAACTCCATCACAGCTAAAGTTGTAAATGGTAAATGGACTGTACTTATATAGTGCTTTTCTATCTTATTGAGATACTCAAAGCGCTTTACACTACAATCTGTGTCCTCATTTACCCATTCATACAGCACTCTACTAGATCTCTACAAAGCTAATTGAACAAATCATTCTAATGAGACTAATCAGTGCTTTAGATCACATTCATACACCGATGGGACACACATCGAAGGCAACAAGGGGTTCAGTGTCTTGCCCAGGGACACTTCAGCATGTAACTGCTGTGGGGTTCGAACCCCCAACTCTTGTATTGGAGGACGACTGCTCTAACCACTCAGCCACAGCCGCCCAGCCGTGGAGTAGTAGTTTCTAAAACCGCACTGGTGCTCATTTAATATATTGTTTTTATTAAGAAAGGAGTCCAGCCTTTTTATGGATATTTTTTCCAGAACTTTAGAAAATTGTGGTAGCAATGATATAGGTCTATAATTTGTTAAAATTTGTTTATCACCACTTTTGTGGACTGGAAACACCTTGGCTATTTTCATTTTGTCAGGAAAAATTCCAGTTAAGAATGATCTATTACAAATATAGGTGAGAGGTTTATCCATCCATCCATCCATCCATCCATCCATCCATTTTCTTCCGCTTATCCGGGGTCGGGTCGCGGGGGTAGCAGCCTAAGTAGGGAGGCCCAGACTTCCCTCTCCCCAGCCACTTGGGCCAGCTCTTCCGGGGGAATCCCGAGGCGTTCCCAGGCCAGCCGAGAAACATAGTCCCTCCAGCGTGTCCTGGGTCTTCCTCTGGGCCTCCTTCCGGTGGGACGTGTCCGGAACACCTCACCAGGGAGGCGTCCAGAAGGCATCCTAAACAGATGCCCAAGCCACCTCAACTGGCTCCTCTCGACGTGGAGAAGCAGCGGCTCTACTCCGAGTCCCTCCCGGATGATCGAGCTTCTCACCCTGTCTCTAACGGAGAGTCCAGACACCCTGCGGAGAAAACTCATTTTGGCCGCTTGTATCCGAGATCTCATTCTTTCGGTCACAACCCAAAGCTTGTGACCATAGATGAGGGTGGGAACGTAGATCGATCGGTAAATTGAGAGCTTCGCCTTTTGACTCAGCTCTCTCTTCACCACGACAGACCTGTACAGCGCCCGCTTCACTGCAGACGCTGCACTGCAGACGCTGCACCTATCCGCCTATCGATCTCACGCTCCATTTTTCCCTCATTCGTGAACAAGACCCCAAGATACTTGAACTCCTCCACTTGGGGTAGGACCTCCTCCCTGACCCGGAGAGGGCACTCTACCCTTTTCCGGCTCAAGACCATGGCCTCGGATTTGGAGGAACTGATCTTCATCCCGGCCGCATCGCATTCGGCTGCGAACCGCTCCAGCGAAAGCTGTAGATCACGATCTGATGAAGCCAATAAGACCACATCATCTGCAAAAAGCAGAGAAGCAATCCTAAGGCCACCAAAACGGATCCCCTCAACACCTTGGCTGCGCCTAGAAATTCTGTCCATAAAAGTTATGAACAGAATCGGTGACAAAGGGCAACCTTGGCAGAGTCCAACTCTCACTGGGAACAAGCTCGACTTACTGCCGGCGATGCGGACCAGGCTCTGACACCGGTCATACAGGGACCTAACAGCCCGTATCAAAGGGCCCGGTACCCCATACTCCCAGAGTACCCCCCACAGGGCCCCCGGAGGGACACGGTCGAACGCCTTCTCCAAGTCCACAAAGCACATGTAGACTGGTTGGTCAAACTCCCACGCACCCTCCAGGACCCTGCTGAGAGTGTAGAGCTGGTCCAGTGTTCCACGGCCAGGACGAAAACCGCAGTGCTCCTCCTGAATCCGAGGTTCGACTATCCGACGGACCCTCCTCTCCAGAACCCCCGAATAGACCTTACCAGGGAGGCTTAAGAGCGTGATTCCCCTGTAGTTGGAACACACTCTACGGTCCCCCTTTTTGAATAGGGGGACCACCACCCCAGTCTGCCAATCCAGGGGAACTTCCCCCTATGTCCACGCAATATTGCAGAGTCGCGTAAGCCAACACAACCCTACAACATCCAGAGCCTTAAGGAACTCTGGGCGTATCTCATCCACCCCTGGGGCCCTGCCACCGAGGAGCTTTTTAACCACCTCGGTGACCTCAGCACCAGAGATTGGAGGGCCCGACCCAGAGTCCCCAGGCTCTGCTTCCTCAGTGGAAGACGTGCCGGTGGGATTGAGGAGGTCTTCAAAGTATTCCGCCCACCGACCCACAACATCCCGAGTTGAGGTCAGCAGCACACCACTCCCACTATAAACAGTGTTGGTGGCGTACCACTTTCCCCCCTGAGATGCCGGATGGTAGACCAGAATCGTCTCGAAGCCGTGCGGAAGTCATTCTCCATGGCCTCTCCGAACTCCTCCCATGCCAGAGTTTTTGCCTCAGCAACCACCCGAGCCGCATGTCGCTTGGACTGCCGGTACCCATCAGCTGCTTCCGGTGTCCCACAGGCCAAAAAGGCCCGATAGGACTCCTTCTTCAGCCTGACAGCATCCCTCACTGACGGTGTCCACCATCGGGTTCGAGGGTTGCCGCCACGACAGGCACCGACAACCTTGCGGCCGCAGCTCTGGTAAGCCGCCTCGACAATAGAGGCATGAAACATGGTCCACTCAGACTCAATGTCCCCCACCTCCCTCGGAACATGTTCAAAGTTCTCCCGGAGGTGGGAGTTGAAACTCAGTCTCACAGGAGACTCTGCCAGACGTTCCCAGCAAACCCTCACAATACGTTTGGGTCTGCCAGGTCTGACTGGCATCCTCCCCCACCATCGGAGCCAAGTCACCACCAGGTAGTGATCAGTTGACAGCTCCGCCCCTCTCTTCACCCGAGTGTCCAAGACATGTGGCCGCAGATTAGATGAGACGATGACAAAGTCGATCATCGAACTGCGGCCTAGGGTGTCCTGGTGCCAAGAGCACATATGGACACCCTTATGCTTGAACAAGGTGTTCGTTATTGACAATCCATGACGAGCACAGAAGTCCAACAACAGAACACCACTCTGGTTCAGATCAGGGGGGCCGTTCCTCCCAACCACACCCCTCCAGGTCTCACTGTCATTGCCCACATGAGCATTGAAGTCCCCCAGCAGAACAAGGGAGTCCCCAGAAGGTGCACTTTCCAGTACCCCCTCCAAGGACTCCAGAAAGGGTGGATAATCTGAACTGCCGTTTGGTGCATAAGCACAAATGACAGTCAGAACCCATCCCCCCACACGTAGGCGGAGGGAGGCCACCCTCTCATTCACCGGGGTGAACCCCAATACACAGGCACCAAGTTGGGGGGCAATAAGTACGCCCACGCCTGCTCTGCGCCTCTCACCAGGGGCAACTCCAGAGTGGAAGAGTGTCCAGCCCCTCTCAAGGAAACTGGTTCCAGAGCCCGAGCCATGCGTAGAGGTGAGTCCGACTATTTCTAGCCGGAACCTCTCAGCCTCACACACCAGCTCAGGCTCCTTCCCCACCAGTGAGGTGACATTCCACGTCCCAATAGCCAGCTTCTGTAGCCGAGGATCAGACCGCCAGGGTCCCCGCCCTCGGCCACCACCCATCCCACATTGCACCCGACCCCTTTGGCCCCTCCCACAGGTGGTGAGCCCATGGGAAGGGGGACCCACGTCTCCTCTTCGAGCTGTGCCCGGCCGAGCTCCATGGGTAAAAGCCCGGCCACCAGGCGCTCGCCCGCGTGCCCCACCTCCAGGCCTGGCTCCAGAGTGGGGCCCCGGTGACCCACGTCCGGGCAAGGGAACACTAGGTCCATTTGTGTTTCTCATCATTGGAGTCTTTGGGCTGCACTTTGTCTGGTCCCTCACCTAGGACCTGTCTGCCATGGGTGACCCCATTAGGGGCATAAAGCCCCTGACAGCATAGCTCCTAGGATCATTGGGACAGGTGAGAGGTTTAATAATACTATAAATGGCTTCTTTCACAATAGCCATATCAATATCATTACAGTCTTTGGATTTCTTATTTTTAAATTTTTTAACTACTTCTATGACTTCACTTTCACTCACTCCTCCAAGAAACGTTGTATTAATATTATTAAATGTATAACTGAGTTTTTCATCTTTAATCTTTGGCAACTCATTTACTAAATTAGGACCAACATTAACAAAGAACTGATTGAAGACTTCAACAATATCCTCTTTATTTTCCATTGTGGTGTTATTATGTTTAACACGTAATGGGAAATCTCGGTCTTTATGATATTTAATGACACTATTAATGATCTTCCAAGTACCTTTAAAATCATTGTTTGTATTTTTGCAATAGCCTATCATAATAATACCGTTTTTGCTTTCTCAGCACTGATGTTAATTTGTTTTTATATA
>NC_056500.1:60669912-60675881 GCF_014905685.2 Nematolebias whitei | reverse complement strand
TTATTCCATTTTGGGTCACGGGGGTCGCTGATGCCCATGTCCAGCAATCACTGTGCGAGGGGCGGGGTACACCCTGGACGGGTCGCAAGTCCATCACAGGGACACATAGAGACAAACGAGACAAACAACCATTCACTCTCTCACTCACACCTAGGGACAATTTAGAGTTACCAATCAGCCTAACATGCATGTTTTTGGTCTGTGGGAGGAAACCGGAGCACCCGGAGAAAACCCACGCATGCACGGAGAGAACATGCAACCTTCTCGCTGAGAGGCAGCAGCTCTATCAGTTGTGCCACCGTGCTGCCCTTTATATATATATATATATATATATATATATGTATATATATATATATATATTTTTTTTTTTTTTTTTTTTTTACCCACTTAATTACAGTTTAAGTTAAGGGTAGTCGCTGTAAATGCAGATACTGCGTCTGTGGATTAAAGTTTATATAAATGTTTTAGTTTGTTTGTAATGATGCCTGATGTGATTTTGTCCTTGTTTCTTAGGTGTGCGACCTGTCGTTCAGCTTGAAGAAGATGCTTAGCAGACACAAGCTGACCCACAACCCCAACCGGCCCATGGCAGAGTGCCAGCTGTGCCACAAGAAGTTCACCAGGAATGACTACCTCAAAGTACACATGGAGAATGTCCACGGGGAGACGGAGAGCTAAAGCTAATAACAGGAGCACATGATAAGATTCCAGAGATAAAGTTCTGTCCCAGTGCTTTTACTAGTAAATTATGAACATGCTGCATACTCAGATGAACAGATAGCAGAAATGTTAACTGTAAATGCATGTAGAATGTGGGAAACATTAAGGAAAGCATGTTAAAATACATGTTTCCCCCCATCATCATGTTTTCTCGTTTTTTTTTATTTGATATTTGAACAAACAGATTCCCAGATGTTTGATCTGCCAATGGAGCCGTTGTGTCTGCTCACAGAAATGTCTTGGATTTCATTTTTGTCTGATTTTAGTGTTGCTGAGCACAAAGTCTGGACCTGGCTTCCTTTTCTGTTGTCTGAAAATCTCAGTGGCTACTGGCTAGTTGCCAAATGTTGAAGCAAAACCAAAAAGCTCTGTAGAAAACTTTTGTTAAGTTTACGTCTTTTCATTCAGCATGTTTTTGTTCTTACAAATTACACCTGTTCTTAGGAAACTTCAGACATCTTTAGATGTACTAAATTATTTTTAGCTACAAACTATTTATGCTATGTGCCCATATTGTTGATGTGTAGATTGGAGATCTGAACCAGCTACAGAAACTGGTCATAATTCAAGCTTTTGTTTACATGACTATAAACAGTATTACCGTACTGTCATCTGTTTTTTTGAAGGCAGCTTTTTTGGATCTGCTTGGAGAAAAGGTGATTTTATTCAATCCAAACGTTACGTTCTCACTCTGGCATTATGTTAAGGATTTGCATCACTGTTTGAAGGTTTGTTCTTGTAGTTGTTTACCCTTCATTGTTAGCTTAAAGCAGTAATTCAGATCCTTTGCAGTGGGGTTCTGTAAAAGTTATGAGCAATAAATATCCTACCTGCTGTAGATAATTCTTTTGAACAACCTTAGGTTATAGAAATAGTTTATTTCTGAGTGGACTGACAAGCTAATGGCTAGTCCTAGAGAGGTCAAGACCAAACTAGATTGGTGTTGTCTGAAAACAAGTTCAGTCCTAAAACAAAACCTTGTTGTTCAAATAAATGCCGTTTAGAAATCTTTCTATCACTGTCAGTTTCTCTTCAAACATTTATTCTAGCAGCAAAGTGATGATATTCAGGAAGTACCCCAGGCTGCACTGGATGTGGTACAGCTAGCTGCTGCTGCTGGCACTATATGTACTTGCAAATAAAACAATTCAGTGTAAATAGCCATGGAATGAGAAACAAACAGTGATGTAAAACTTTATAAAACATTTGTCTGAATCGCATTTTTGAGGTTGAAGTTGTTTTAGGACATCAGTGACATCATATTTAATTTCAGGCTAGCCGATGGCTCGTCAACCTGGTCAGAATTAAACTCCTTTTCTCCGTCGTGAAGTTGTTCTAAAAGCTATCCACAGCAGATAAGATATTTATTGTTCCTACATTTTCTACAAAACCAACAACAAAAATCTGAACCATGCCTTTATGAAGAACTTTAGTTTTTCCTTTATTTTGCCATAACTCATGGTATGGAAACCAGAGGAAGTTTTTGCTTTGTCATATATTTGTGAACAAATGTGTCGCAAGAGGGACCAAAAGAAGAACCAAAGTTCTGTTTGTGAACTTTCATAAAGAGCTGTGGAGTGTTTTTGTACAAACTGATCGGCCTGTTGTAACTCACAGGTTATGTTTACAGTGTTTTATTGTAATCAATGTTCAATACAAAGTTTTATGTAAACCATAGATTGTCATTCATTCCTATTTCTTTGCCATTATTCTTCACTTCCTGTCTGAGCATTCTTGAAAATGTGAACTTTCACTTTTCACTTTTGTGTTTTGAAATGTATAAAACCTCATCACCTATCACACATCCATTTCCTCCACTTGCTCTAATGAAATGTTTGAAAACTGTTGACATAGAAGGGGTGGGGGTGGTGGTGGTGGTGGTGGTGGGGGGGGGGGTGTGTTAAAAAAAAAAAAAGAAAAGTTTAACGAGAAGTAAACACTTAATCAACTCTTAATCTAATCCCTGTTTTTAGGTTGGCAGTTTGATGGGAGTGGAGGCTAATTAAGCCTTTTTTCCTCTCTGAGGCCACAGTCACCCCACGCCTGAGCTGTAAAGCCACATACTAAAGAGCTCCTCTGATGGTTTCTGTCTGTGGATACGGAGACTCTTTCTCACATCAATCCCCCCCATGGCGGCTCTTCTTTATCTCTGGATTGAACCCTGTGAGAATCTCATGAACGGTAGATTTCAGTGGGAGGGCTGCGAGTTATTCACATCATTTGAGCCGTCGTTCAAACTCGATAAATCTTTCCACGTGTGGTTTTGGCTTCCTAAAATCACATAACCATTGCAGCATGTCTTCCTTTTTGAGTGTGTGATTCAATTCAATTCAATTCAGTTTATTTATATAGCGCCAAATCACAACAAAGTTGTCTCAGGGCACTTTACAAAAACATTCACACACATAAAAGCCAATTAGTAGTTCTCTATCTAAGGAATCCAGCAGACAAGATGAATCTTGGCTTCGATGCAGTCTCCCATCCTGAGCAAGCACAGTGGCAACAGTGGAAAGGAAAAACTCCCTTTTAAAAGGAAGAAACCTCCAGCAGAACCAGGCTCAGGACAAGCGGCCATCTGCTTTGACCGGCTGGTTGAGAGGACGGGGAGGAGAGACAGACGAACACAGAATGGTAGGTCCAGGTATAAGTCCAGGTGTATCTGAAAGACAAAAAAAACACATGTTAAGGATAGAAAAAACAATTACAAATACAAAACAGGTTGAGCAGAGTAAGTAAAGACAGTAGCACAGTGAAAATTGTGGTCAGTTTGTCCTCCAGCAGCAGCATAACTAAGGGACAGCTCAGGAAACCCAAGCTGACCCTAACTATAGGATTTAGCAAAAAGGAAAGTCTTAAGCCTAGTTTTAAAACTGGATAATGTGTCAGCCTCACGGACAGAGATTGGCAGTTGGTTCCACAAGAGAGGAGCCTGATAACTAAAAGATCTGACTCCCATTCTGTTTTTGTAAATTCTAGGAACTACAAGTAAACCTGCAGTCTGAGAGCGAAGCGCTCTGTTAGGAAAATATGGAACAATAAGATCTGTAACACAAGATGGAGCCAGGTTGTTGAGAGCTTTGTAGGTTAGAAGTAAGATTTTGAAATCTATTCTGGATTTGACAGGGAGCCAATGGAGAGAAACTAAAACTGGAGAAATATGATCTCTCCTACTAACTCTGGTTAAGACTCTAGCAGCAGCATTTTGGATCAACTGAAGACGTTTTAAAGAAGTATTTGGACATGCAGATAATAAACCATTGCAATAGTCCAGTCTAGACGTGACAAATGCATGGACCAGTTTTTCTGCATCATTTTTAGATAAGATGTTTCTAATTTTAGTGATATTACGCAGATGGAAGAAGGCAGTTCTAGTAACGTTTTTAATTTGGGGGATAAAAGACATGTCCAGATCAAAAATAACACCAAGATTTTTAACATTAGAGCTGGAGGACAGATTAATGCCATCTAAGGAGGGAGAAAGACTGAAAAATTCATTCCTAAGGTGCTCAGGTCCAAAAATCAAAACCTCAGTTTTGTCTGTGTTCAACAGGAGAAAATTAAGAGTCATCCAGGTTTTTATGTCTTTAAGACATGCTTGTAGTCTAAGTAGCTGATATGATTCATTGGGTTTAATGGACAAATATAATTGTGTGTCATCAGCATAACAATGGAAATTTATCCCATGCTGTTTAATAACTTTACCTAATGGAAGCATATATAAAGTAAAGAGTATTGGCCCAAGCACTGAGCCCTGAGGAACTCCATGACTAACTTTGGTGTATGAAGACAATTTATTATTTACATTTACAAACTGGAATCTATCAGATAGATATGATTTAAACCACTTTAGAGCAGTTCCTGTAATCCCAATATCATATTCATGCCTCTGTAGTAAAATATTGTGATCAACTGTATCAAATGCAGCACTGAGGTCTAACAGGACCAGTATAGACACAAGTCCATTGTCTGAGGCCATGAGAATATCATTAGTGACTTTTACTAGTGCTGTTTCTGTCATGCTCAGCGGCCCCCGCTGCCCCCCCCCCATCTGTTTAAGCCTCTGCTCCTCATACCACAGCCCCTGTTTTTAGATCATTCACGGTTTTTCCTGCTTTAGTTTTGAGTTCCCCCCTCATTCATTCAGCTCCTGTCACCCTGTGCCACGCCCCCTCCACCATCTACCACAATCTACATTCATGAGCAACACCTGTTTCAGTTCACTATTTAAGCTCCCTGTTTCTCCTCAGTCGCCGCCAGATAATTATAGATTATTTCCATAGATATCCAGCGTTCCCTCTTCTTATCACAGTTTTCGACCATAGCTTTGCCCACAACCTCTCATTCTCGCCTTTGCCCCCGGACTGGATTCCTCGACTATAATCTGATCATATTGACGACTGCTTTTCCTCCTTGACCACGATTTTTGGATTCCACTTTTGGTTCTTCTGCCTGGCTGCATTCCTCTCTGGTTTTGACCCTTGCCTGCCCCTGGATAAAGTTCTGCTGCTTAAACTCCTCAGCTTCACAGCTCGCCCATCCAGCCTCACTACCTGTTCATGCTCACGCTGCGCGCTGCTGCTCTGTGCACCCTTGCGCATGTTACCAGCTCCTGAGATTCTGACCGGTATCGGGACCCACCTGGCCCACATCTCAGACTGGTTCCAGAGACAGAAGTTTAGTGGCTTTATTCTTGTTTACTCTGTTCTGCTTACAGCCACTAATCTGTCTGTCTCCCCCAGAGTGGTCTGGTACCAGTACCAGAACCAGAACCTCCTGCCAGATGCCCACGGTTTTTAAAAATAAACTTTTAAACCTTTTTTTGAGTCTGTGCTTGTCCGATCCACCCCAATTCGTGACAGAATTATCTGGCCATAAAATGGATCCAGCACAGACTCGGAGGTGGCGTTCTGGTAAGTTGGAGAACCAATTCACAGGCACCCGCCTGGCAATAAAGCCGGGCGGTTTCCCTCAGGCTCAGTCCATCCTCTTGGGTGAGGCGGAGAAGAGAGAAGCCCAGCGTTGGGCTCTCCGCCTCATGAACAGGCCCAAGTTCCCGTTCCTGTTTTGTGATCCGGAGGACGAGTCGGACAAAGACGAGGATTTGTGGTTTCCTCCCTGCCAGATCCCTCACCCTCAGAAGAGCTGTAGGTGCACAATGCGCCGGTCCACAGAGTCCCAGACCAGCTGCCGTGGCCCCACAGAGTCCCAGACCAGCTGCCGTGGTCCCACAGAGTCCCAGACCAGCTGCC
>NC_056500.1:60668937-60669902 GCF_014905685.2 Nematolebias whitei | reverse complement strand
GTCCCAGACCAGCTGCCGTGGTCCCACAGAGTCCCAGACCAGCTGCCCCAGCAGCTCCCCAGGCCTCCAAGTCGCCTGCCTCAGCAGCTCCCAAGGCGTCCACGTCGCCTGCCCCAGCAGCTCCCCAGGCCTCCACGTCACCTGCCCCAGCAGCTCCCCAGGCCTCCATGTTGCCTGCAGCAGTTCAGGTCTCCTCTTCAGCTGCTGCAATCTCCAAAACCCCCATGACAGCATTGGCTTGGCCCCTGGTTCCAGCGGCTGCAGAGCCACAGGTTCCAGAGGTGGCAGCGCTGGCCACCATGTTTGTGGCTGTCCTGGCCCCTGTGCTTGCTGTGATTTGGGCTCCCCCTGCACCGCCTCCAGCTGAGTTCCAGGCCTCCAAGTTGACTGAAGCACCTCTCCATGACTCCAAGTTGACTGCAGCACCCCTCCAGGACTCAAAGTTGACTGCAGCACCCCTCCAGGCCTTCAAGTTGACTGCAGCACCCCTCCAGGCCTCCAAGTTGATTGCAGCACCCCTCCAGGCCTCCAAGTTGACTGCAGCACCCCTCCAGGCCTCCAAGTTGACTGCAGCACCCCTCCAAGCCTCCAAGTGGTTGCAGCACCCCTTCAGGCCTCCAAGTTGGCTGCAGCACCCGTCCAGGCCTCCAAGTTGGCTGCAGCACCCCTGCAGGCCTCCAAGTTGGCTGCAACACCCCTGCAGGCCTCCAAGTTGGCTGCAGCACCCTTCCAACCTTCCAAGTTGGCTGCAGCACCCTTCCAGCCCTCCAAGTTGGCTGCAGCACCCGTCCAGCCCTCCATGTCTGTCCCTCAGACCCCCTTGCCAGGTCCACAATCCTCCATGTTGGCGGCAGCACTCTTCCAGCCCTCCAGAGGGTCCGGTGCCCTCCACGTCTCCAGAGGGGCCGGCGCCCTCCACGTCTCCAGAGGGGCCGGCGTCCTCCACGTCTCCAGAGGGGCCGGCG
>NC_056500.1:60654790-60668927 GCF_014905685.2 Nematolebias whitei | reverse complement strand
CGTCTCCAGAGGGGCCGGCGTCCTCCACGTCTCCAGAGGGGCCGGCGCCCTCCACATCTCCAGAGGGGCCGGCGCCCTCCACGTCTCCAGAGGGGCCGGCGCCCTCCACGTCTCCAGAGGGGCCGGCGCCCTCCACGTCTCTAGAGGGGCCGGCACCCTCCACGTCTCCAGAGGGGCCAGCGCCCTCCACTACCGCAGAAGATTTGCCCCCCTTGTCGGTTGCAGTCTCCAAGACATCCATGTTGGCTGTGGCTCCCCTCCAGGCCTCCATGTTGGCCTGCGGCTCCCCTCCAGGCCTCCATGTTGGCTGCGGCTCCCCTCCAGGCCTCCAAGTTGGCTGAGGCTCCCCTCTAGGCCTCCTAGTTGGCTGCGGCTCCCCTCCAGGCCTCCAAGTTGGCTGCGGCTCCCCTCCAGGCCTCCAAGTCTCCAGAGAGGCCAGCGCTCTCCAAGTCTCCAGAGGGGCCGGCGCTCTCCCCTACCGCAGAAGATTTGCCGCCTACCGCAGAAGATTCGCCGCCTACAGCAGAAGATTCGCTGCCTACCTCAGAGGCTCCACAACCACCCATGTCGGCTTCAGCAGCTCCACGGCCCTCCATGTCGACTACAGAAGCTCCTTGGCCCTCCATGTCTGCCGCAGCTTACCCACAGCCCTCCATGTCGGCCGAGACGGCCTAAAGGACCCCAATGTCGGCCGCAACGGCCTCCAGGACCCCAATGTCGGCCGCAACGGCCTCCAGGACCCCAATGTCGGCCGAAGCGGCCTCCAGGACCCCCATGTCGGCCGAGACTGCTTCCAGGACCCCCATGTCGGCCGAAGCGGCCTCTAGGACCCCCATGTCGGCCGAGACTGCTTCCAGGACCCCCATGTTGGCCGAAGCGGTTCCCAGGACCCCCATGTCGGCCGAAGCAGCCTCCAGGACCCCCATGCCGGCTGCAACGGTTCCCAGGACCCCCATGTCGGCCGCAGCCTCCAAGACATCCATGTGGGCTGCAGCTCTGATCCTCCTGCCTGGTGCAGCACTGGTCCTGGTCTTGCCTTTGATCTGGCCCCAGCAAGGCTTACATGGCCATCTGACCTGGACTTTGCCACTTTTTGGACAGTGGCCAGGCCGTCCACCAGAGTTTTGGGGCTTCTCTGGAGGTCCTGTCGGACCTCCAATATGCCTTTTTGCCCACCTCCAGTGCCCCCTCCACCTGCCCAGTCCTTGTTAGTTCTTTTTCTTTGGTGGTCCGTCAGGATGCCGGGCCTTAAAGGGGGGGCTATGTCATGCTCAGCGGCCCCCGCTGCCCCCCCCATCTGTTTAAGCCTCTGTTCCTCATACCACAGCCCCTGTTTTTAGATCATTCACGTTTTGTCCTGCTTTAGTTTTGAGTTCCCCCCTCATTCATTCAGCTCCTGTCACCCTGTGCCACGCCCCCTCCACCATCTACCGCAATCTACATTCATGAGCAACACCTGTTTCAGTTCACTATTTAAGCTCCTTGTTTCTCCTCAGTCGCCGCCAGATAATTATAGATTATTTCCATAGATATCCAGCGTTACCTCTTCTTATCACAGTTTTCGACCATAGCTTTGCCCACGACCTCTCATTCTCGCCTTTGCCCCCGGACTGGATTCCTCGCCTATAATCTGACCATATTGACGCTGCTTTTCCTCCTTGATCACGATTTTTGGATTCCACTTTTGGTTCTTCTGCCTGGCTGCATTCCTCTCTGGTTTTGACCCTTGCCTGCCCCTGGATAAAGTTCTGCTGCCTAAACTCCTCAGCTTCACAGCTCGCCCATCCAGCCTCACTACCTGTTCATGCTCACGCTGCGCGCTGCTGCTCTGTGCACCCTTGCGCATGTTACCAGCTTCTGAGATTCGGACCGGTACCGGGACCCACCTGGCCCACATCTCAGACTGGTTCCAGAGACAGAAGGTTAATGGCTTTATTCTTGTTTACTCTGTTATGCTTACAGCCACTAATCTGTCTGTCTCCCCCAGAGCGGTCCGGTACCAGTACCAGAACCAGAACCTCCTGCCAGACGCCGCCGTTTTTTAAAAATAAACTTTTAAACCTTTTTCTGAGTCTGTGCTTGTCCGATCCACCCCAATTCGTGACAGTTTCTGTGCTATGATGAGCTCTAAACCCTGACTGAAACTCTTCAAACAGATTATTTCTTTGTAGATGTTCACACAACTGACCTGCAACTATTTTCTCTAGAATTTTTGAGATGAAAGTTAGATTAGATATAGGTCTGTAGTTGGCCAGAATTTCTGAATCAAGATCAGACTTTTTAAGTAAAGGTTTAATTACAGCAACCTAAAACGCTGTGGTACATAACCATCCATTAAAGATAAATTAAGTTAAATTAAATTAATTAATTAAATTAAATTAAGATAAATTAAGCTTATAAAGCTCTGTACATGTTGTATAACACAATCATTGTTCCACATTTAATCTATTGCATTGATGTTTGGGGGAAAGCGTGTAAAACATTTACAAAACCTATTTTTATTTTACAGAAAAGAGCTGTAAGAATTATCACCAGAAAGCATTACAGTCACCCATCAAGCACATTATTTTATCAACTCAAGTTATTGAAGTTCCATGATTTGGTAGATTACAGTATTTTATCAGTTATGTATAGGGCTCAAAATAACACACTACCATTAAATATCCAAAGAAATTTTGTTAAAAGACAAAGTTGTTATAATCTTAAGGGGATAGAAATATTTGTCAAACCAAAATTCAGAACTAGTCTGAAGGGAAGGTCTACCTCAATCCAAGGAGTTGGATTGTGGAATGGTCTAGAGAGTGATGTGAAAAATGTCAAGTCAATGTGTACATTTAAGAAAAAGATCAAAACTGAATTGTTAAAGTATATATGAAGTAGCTTAGTGTGTGTTTTGTATTAGAATTAGAAAAATTAGAAAGCTATTCATTTTGTACTGTTACTTGAAGATTATTATGTCTGAAATAATTGTTTGAAAAAAGGGGCAGATATAATAAGATTTTTTCTTCTTTCTGCTGCCTTTCATTTTAAATCTTTTGTATCTTTTGTTATATTGTTATGGAATTGTTTTGTACTTTTTTAAAATGAATAAACTATATACCATACCATACCATACCAAGTAGATCCAAAATGTGGACATTAATTAGGGGGAATACCTCTTTATACAGTCTGTTTGGGATGGGATCTAGCAGGCATGTGGATGGTTTGGATGAGGTTATTATTTTTGACAATTCAGAGAGCTCAACAGGACAAAAACTGTCCAAACATAAATCAGAGTCAGAGTCAGTGTCAGAGATTCTTTATTGTCATTCGCACCTCATGTGGTACATGTGGTGGAGCGAAATTATGTACACAAGGTCCCAGTTACATCCAACAATAAAATGTATAAGAAAAACAGTAATAACATCTAAGATATGAACTAAGAAAAACATCAACTAAATATACACTAAGCACTCATAACATAAAACATTGAACATCAGCACAAACATGAACATGATCAATCAACCTTTATTTATACAGGTAAATCCCATTGAGCCTCGAGGACTCATTTACAAGAGAGACCTGATTTCAACAAAGAAAGATGACAACAATGTACAACAGCAACAACAATAAACAGTTATAAAAAAAGCATACTACAGTTTAAAAAAAACAAAAAAAAACAGCTAGATTCCAAGACAAATGTAGAAAACTAAAAACAGGAACATGAATGCATTGGACCCTGCCAGGTGTCCAACAGATTCTTAAAGACACTTAGAGAGGTCAAGGTCGAGAGCTTCAAATCTTTTTGTAAGATATTACAGGAAACAGGAGCGGAATAGGAGAAGGCCCTTTTGCCTAGTTCAGTCCTCATTGAGGGAACACTGCAGGTAATAATGTCCTGAGAGCGCACTCCGTAGCTGCACTCACGCAGAGACAAAAATGAGTCTGTGTGAGCGGATGTGCACGCATGAACACATCAACATTGAAACAGATCAGTAGCAACATGATATGGTTTTTCACAGTGATTATTCTGGGTAGAGATTCATGAGACTAACAGCCTCAGGGTAGAAGCTGTTCCTCAGTCTAATGGTTCTACACTTAATGCTCCTTAACCTCCTTCCTGAGGGGAGTGGGGCAAAAAGTGTGTGTGCTGGGTGAGTGGGGTCCTTCATGATGCAGGTGGCCCTCTTCCTGCATCTGGAGGTGTAGATGTCTGTGATGGTGGGGAGGCTGATTCCGACAGACTTCTGTGCAGCCTTCACCACTGTCTGCAAAGCTTTCCTTTCTGCAGCTGTGCAGCCTCCATGCCACACGTTGATGCTGGAGCACAGGATGCTCTCCACTGCACACCTGTAGAAGGAGGTGAGGACTGAGCTTCCCAGACCAGCTCGCCTCAGCCATCTGAGGAAGTAGAGTCTCTGATGAGCTTTATTGATCAGGCTGGTGGTGTTGTTGCTCCAGCTGAGGTTGTCATTCATGTGTACACCCAAGTACTTGTAGCTGGAGACCACTTCCACCACATATCCTCTTATGTTCAGGGGGGTGTAGATGTTTTAGTTCCTTCTGAAGTCCACAATCATCTCCTTTGTCTTCTTCACATTGATGTGAAGGTTATTCTCTTTGCACCAGCTCTCCAGGTGTTCCACCTCTTGCCTGTAGCTGGACTCATCATTGTTTGTGATGCATCCCACCACCGCTGTATCATCTGCAAACTTTACAATGTGACAGCCTGGATGGGTAGCTGCACAATCATACATGAGCAGAGTAAACAGGAGGGGGCTCAACACACATCCCTGAGGACAGCCAGTGCTGAGGGTTATGGTGGAGGAGGAGAAGTTGTGGATCCTCACTAACTGTGGTCTGTTTGTTAAAAAGTCTAGTACCCAGTTGCAAATGGAGGGGCTTAGTGCTAATGTGAATAGTTTGTCCATCAGGGTTTGGGGGATCATGGTGTTGAAGGCGGATGTGAAGTCCACAGAGAGCATACGGACGTAAGAGTTTTTCTGCTCCAGGTGGTTGAGCGCAGTGTGGACCACAGATGAGATGGCATCCTCTGTTGATCGGTTCTCACGGTATGCATACTGATGAGGGTTCTCGTTCATGTTGATGGTTGTTTTGATGTGAGTCATGACCAGTTTTTTGAAGCATTTAGCAACTATCGGGGTGAGGGCCACTGGCCGATAGTCATTCAGACCAGTCACTGTATAGCTTTTTGGGACTGGGATGATGGTGGCAATCTTCAGGCAGGTGAGAACTGTCTCCAGGGTAAGTGAGGTGTTAAAGATGTCTGCCAGCACCTCACAGGGCTGATCAGCACATTCCTTCAACACTTTTCCGGGGATGTTGTCTGGGCCAGTTGCTTTGTGCGGATTAATCCTCCTGAAAGTACTCCTTACTTCTGCCGAGGTCACACTGAGATGCTCTTCATCCGGTGGTGAGGTGAGTCTGGTGCTGGGTGGTCTGTTCGGGTCTTCAAAGCATGCATAGAACTTGTTGAGGGCATCAGGCAGAGATGGGTCTTTTGGGGCATTGTTCGCTCCTTCCTTTATAATCTGTTATGCACTTAATGCCCCTCCACATGCTCCGAGGGTCTTGTGAGATGAATTGACCCTCGATCCTCTGTGCATATGTGGCCTTGGCCTTCTTAATACCAGCAACCAGCTCTTTTCTTGTCCTACTCAGTTCCTCTGAGTTTCCAGACCTGAAGGCAGTGTTCCTGGCTTCCAGCAGGGTACGCACCTCTGCATTCAGCCAAGGTTTTCTGTTTGGGTAGCTTTTAACATTTATGATAGTGGAGACGGTTTCAGTACATGTACTAATGTAACCCAGAACTGAGGATGTGTATTGGTCAAGATCAAGCTAACCTCCATTTTCAGCAGCTTCTCTGAAAACCTGCCAGTCTGTTCGGTCAAAACAATCTCTCAGTATGGAGCCACTGTCCTGGATCCAGCATTTAACTTTCTTTTGTACCGGTCTTGAGCGTCTCAGCGGGGGCATGTAAGCAGGAGCCAGGAAGATTGAGATGTGGTCTGACAGTCCTAGGTGGGGGCAGGGTTCGGCTTTGTATGCATCTTTTACGTTCGTGTAAACACGGTCCAGCGTCTTGTCTCCACGTGTCGGAATTGTCACATGTTGATAAAAGCTTGGGAGACAGTCCTTTAGATTCACGTGGTTAAAGTCTCCGGCTACCACGTAAAGAACCTCGGGGTGTTTGCTCTGCAGCGAGCTGATGATATCATGTAGCTCCTACAGTGTTTCATTAGCATTAGCGTCCGGAGGAATGTAAACAACTGTGATAAAAGTCACCGTGAACTCGCGGGGTAGATAATGTGGCCGACATTTCACTGTTATTTGCTCCAAAGCCTTCGAGCATGAGCTATTTACAACAGTACAGTTCGTGCACCAACTTTTACTCACGTAAATGCATACTCCGCCTCCCCATGATTTCCCCGTTAGCTCGCTGCAGCGGTCCGCTCGAAAAAAAAGTCTGTCATCCAGCTGTCGTGGCTGGCTACCACGTCGTGTTCAAAACAGCTGAGACGTCGCCCTCGGTATAAAAGATTTATTTGACAGACAGGGGTTACAGATATTCAGAGACAAACAATTACATTATTAAAATATATGCATATATTTTGGAGCATTAAAGAACGAACCGTCTCGGTGTGCGCCTCCCGGAAATGCTCGGTGGGCGTGTGTTATTTCCGGCCTTTTATCACAGTTTGAGAAGGCTAGCTTTCTGATTGGTTTAGCTTCTGTTGCTATGGTTACGACTCTAGCCCGCCCCCTCAAGGACGTTAATGTCTACATTTCAGATAAGAAGTTTTGCCTCACTGAAATCGTTCGTTTTAGCTGTTTGTTTAACGTGATTATACCTTAGTGATACCAAATGATTTGAGTTAAAGTTGTTTATTTCTAGGAATAATTAATAACTATTAATTATTATCTAACTCGTGTTTGCGTGTTCTTACTTGATCCTTTTTATACTTCTGTTTTAGTTTAGTTGCTTTGGTTGGATTTTACTTAGTCAAACTATATTAAGACTAAATTAAAGAGATGTGTTCAAGCTTTATTTATGTTAATCAGTCTGCTATCTGGCATGATTTGATTGCTTGTAAAATATCAAATGTGAACTTGTAAAATTATCCTTAGCTAATATGAGATTATATTTAAAGGTCAACTAGTTAGAATTAGCAAACATTTTCTATAAATATAGTGCAACCCTGGAAGAAAGACACACACACACACTTTGTATAACATGACATTTGAATGCTTGATAGGAAATATAAAAAAAAGTATAAAAATATGAAATCCAACACAGCTGGAAGACTGTATCCGGCGTTTCGCTTGTAATCCACGTTTCTGTGAGGCAAAGCACCGCACACTTCTTCATCTCTTCCGAGGCGCCAACTCTCAGACAAAGTAAATCCACCTTGTTGTCAAACGAGCGAACATTCGACAGAAAGAGATACAGCATGGGGAGTTTACCGGCTTTAGCGTTAGCTCGTAGCCTCACCATAACCCCCGCCCGGCATCCTCTCCTCTTAAGCCGGGAGCAGCGCTTCCTCTTCTGCGCGCTGGAACGCCTCTGCTGCAGCTTCCAGGTAGATGACTTTAAGATCTGCATTCTGCCGAGCATAGTTTTGAGTTTGTTGCTGATTTCTGCTATATTTCGTGGCAAATCGGCTCCTATTCTCATCAGTTCAGTTCGGCTATAGTTCACACGCATAAATAGCGCGGAGTCAGGCACAGAGTCAATATCAAAACTTCTAAAAACTGGGATAGTGCCGGAAGACGGTGAAGCTGCAACTGCTCTGAGCGCGGCCATCTTGGCAAAGATAAATCAGGCTCTAGTGAAATTTTTAAAGTTGCCTCATTTGACAGGGGACTAGAGATAGTAGAAGGAAGGATGGTTTGAATTTTCTCTCTAATTGAAATAATTTTATTTATAAAGAATCTCATGAAGTCATCACTACTTTTAGTTGTAGGGATACATGGTTCAACAGAAATGGGAATTTTAATTAGTCTAGCAATAGTACTAAACAAAAACCTAGGGTTATTTTTATTCTCCTCTGTGTAAGGGTCCCACTGCCTGCAGCCTGCCTTGCTGATGGCCGCTGATTAACAACACCTGGGGATCATCAGCCTGATGAGCCTCTCCATCTACAAAAGGCTGCAGCCCAGTGTGACTCATCGCTGGAGCATATCACCTCTCATGGTATAGTACTGTTGAGCTAGATATGTCTAGGTGAAAAGAATTTGTTCACCTGTGTTTTCTTTTCCAGTTTCCTAGTTCCTCGTGTTTTTGGATCTCCTCGTGACCTGATCTGGATCCCTCGGCCTGTCAGGTATTCCTTGTGCCATTTTTGTCTCCAGTTGCCAGCCTTCCTCGTTCCCTTGGACCCTCGTTGGATTTCCCTCCGCTGCTCACTCCTTGGACTGAAGGACCAGCTCCCCTCCTTCGAATTTGGACAGTAAGGACAAAAACGCTCTTCAAACAAACCACTCAGGTCTTCCCCTCTGGACCAACATTAACCTGTCGTCCCTCTTTCCAGGAGTTGCTGAGAAGCAGCGTGTGGATTAATTCTCACTGTAAATAATAAACACTGTTCTTTGTACTTCCCCTGCGTCTGCCTCGTTCTGGGTCTCATACCATCTGGGTTCCTCGCGCAATCCTAACAGAAATGCTCCAGCCACAAAAAAACCCAGAATGAGACCAAGAGCGAGCAGACAACCCCCGGTTCCCCAGAGGAACGGATCGACAGGTTGGATAAAGTTTTACATCAGGTGCTGACTCACCAAACCACAGTCTAGTCCAACCTTCAGGAGCTCGGAGGTATGATTTATTCCATTAAACGTCAACTGCAAGCTTCTTCCTCCTCAGCTCCAGTCGTTCCGCCAGCCCCCGTGGCTCCTGGTTCCATTCCTCCTGTTCAACAAATATTCATTAAACCTTCTGAGTTCTTCACCGGAGACCCTGACCAATGTGGCGGCTTCTTGCTGAAGTGCAGACTTGCCTTCGAGGGGGCTCCCACTCAGTTCTCCTCGGACGCGGCCAAGATCACCTTTTTCGTAAGTCAGCTCAAGGGTAACACTCTCCGGTGGGCTCACTCATTTCTCCTGAGCCATGAAAATCCCTCGGCAACCTATGAACTATTTCTGCATGAGTTTCGTAGGATTTTTGATCGCCCGCTGCAGACGTCGAACGCTGCCAAGCGTTTGTTGAATTTACGACAGGGCCATCGTAACGCTTCGGAGTTCGCCCTGGAGTTTCGGATACTTGCTGCCCAAACAGGATGGGACGAGTCTGCTCTACAAGGTGTTTTCTTAAATTCTTTATCTGATTTTCTCAAAGACCAGATGGCTACGCGAGACGAGCCCGAGACTTTCGACAAGTTAATAGACCTTGCCATCTCCATCGATGACCGTTTCCGGGAAAGGAGGAGAGAGGCAAACTACAATTCCCATCGATCCCCGACTTCCGGGTTTCCGACTTCTCCAGGTGAGCCCAAGTCTGCACCTTTGTACTACACTTCCCAGAATCCTCCTACTTCTGGGTTCACGACCCCTTGCCACGAGTCCGTTTCACCCAAGCAGCCTCCCTTGAACTACAACTCCCAGTCCTCCATGCTTCCTGGCCTCAACCAATCATCTTCTTTTTCTCCATGGGATCGCTCGCCCAAGCCTATGCAGGTGGGGCGCACACGGCTGACTCCTGCAGAGAGACAGCGGTGTGTATCCGCCCATCTCTGCATTTATTGTGGTAACCCCGGTCATTTTCTGCCCCACTGTCCGTTTCGGGGAAACGAGAACTTCCATCAGTAAAGCCGAAGTTACTGGTGGGAACTTCTGCGTTAACCTCCCCATTTAAACTGTTGCTTTTGTTGTGGCTTTTTCCACAATTGTTTTCAAGACAGCTGAGACGGTCACCTTAGTTCAAAAGATTTATTTGACAAACAGGAGTTACAGATATTCAGAGACAAACATTAACATTTGTTAAATATATGCATATATTGGAGCATTAAAAGAACGAACCCTCTCGGTCTGTGCTCTCCCGGAAATGCTCGCTGGGCGTGTGTTATTTCTGGCTTTTATCAAAGTTTGAGAAGGCTAGCTTTCTGATTGGTTCTGGGGTTGCTATGGTTACGGGTCTAGCCCGCCCCCTCAAGGCCCTTTTTTTTACTGCATTCCAGAGATAAGTTTTATGATACCCTGGTCTCTCTAAAATCTGGTTCTTTGTTCATGTTAATGTGTGTCTGCTTTATTGGTAATTAGTGTGTCATGATTGCTACATGAATAATTAATCACTATTAATTAGTACCTACCTTATGTGTATGTGTTAATCAATAAGTCTGTTGAAGGCCCCCAGAACCTGGTGATTCTCTGCTTTAAGGCAGATACATAATAGGACGCTTTGTTTCCTTGTCTGCGTTTAGACTGTTAACACTCTGTTGTGGAGCATCTAATTATGAATTATTATTAAGAGAGAACCTGAGGGATTTTACTTAGTCAAACTATATTAAGTCTAAATTAAAGAAATGTGTTCTAGCTTTTATTTATGTTAATCAGTGTGTGTGTGAGCAGCCAGGCCACCATGTGCTCAGTGAACAAAGAAGGACTCTTCCCTCCTGTGTAGTCAATATCTTACCTGCTCCCTGGCTTGATTTGATTGCTTGTAATATATCAAATGTGAACTTGTAAAATTATCCTTAGCTAATGTGAGATTATATTTAAAGGTAAAATAGTTAGAATTAGTAAACATTTTCTATAAATATAGTTCAACTCTTGAAGAAAGACACGCACACACTTTGTATAGCATGACATTTGAATGCTTGATAGGAAATATAAAAAGGTATAAAAATATGAAATCCAACACTTCCCATGGTCATTCAGACTCCTGACCATCGCTTTTCGTTTTCTGCTCTCATCGACTCGGGTGCTGAACAAAACCTGATTAGTGCTGATTTAGTTAGAGAACATTCCTTGCCTACTCGTGAGATTCCTCTGATTTCTGTCGCCGGCCTAACCGGAGACACATTGACTCGTATTAATCAGAAGACTACCGATTTGCATGTCATCATCTCAGGTAATCATCATGAGATGACTGATTTCTTTGTGTTCAACTCTCGTACGCCCCAGATAATTCTAGGTTTCCCCTGGCTTCGTAACCATAACCCTGTTATTAATTGGGAGCGCGGCTGCGTTGACAAATGGAGCGACAAGTGTATCAGTAACTGTCTTCGCTCCGCCATTAACGAGTTCCCTTGGCACACGCCTCCTCTAGAGGAGATCGACCTCATCTCTGTTCCTGCTGAATACCGCGACCTAGCGGCAGTCTTTAGCAAGCAACGCGCCTTGTCTCTCCCTCCTCATTGTCCCTATGACTGCTCGATTGACTTATTACCTGGCACCCCTTTGCTGTCAAGTAGACTTTATAATCTTTCAGGTCCCGAAAGGGAATCCATGTCTAATTATATTAATGAATCCCTTGCCTCAGGTATTATTAGACCCTCGACCTCCCCTTTGGGAGCTGGTTTCTTTTTCGTTTCTAAAAAAGATGACTCTCAGGCCGTGCATTGATTACCGCGGATTAAACAATATAACTATAAAAAATAAGTATCCGCTCCCCCTCAATGACTCGCTGCAGGAACAATTACAGTCGGCTTCTTGTTTTACGAAACTTGATTTAAGAAACGCCTATCATCTCGTGCGTATTAAGACAGGTGATGAGTGGAAAACTGCTTTTCGCACTCCTTTGGGTTACTTTGAATATTTGGTTAAGCCCTTTGGGTTGACCAACGCCCCCGCGGTTTTTCAGGCGCTCGTCAACGATGTCCTGTGCGACTTTATTGGTAATTTTGTTTTCGTCTACCTCAACGACATTCTTATTTTTTCTCACGACCCCACTCAGCACATTACTCACGTCCGCACGGTTCTTCAGCGGCTGCTGGAGAACCAGTTGTTCGTTAAGGCGTGGAAATGTGAGTTTAATACCTCCACCGTCTCCTTCCTGGGTTTTATTTTCGAGGGCAGACGTTGTCGAACCGACCCCGAGAAAACCAGGGCTGTAGTCGACTGGCCGACCCCCGAGTCCAGGAAACAGTTACAACGTTTCCTGGGCTTCGCAAATTTTTACAGGCGGTTTATTAAGGATTATAGTCGTGTCGTCGCCCCCCTGTCTCAGCTAACTTCTACCGCCCGTGCTTTTCACTGGACCCCAGAGTTTGAGGCCGCCTTCAAGAAGCTCAAGTCCCTCTTTTCCTCCACACCCATCCTCTGCCATCCAGACCCCACGCACCAGTTCATTCTGAAGGTGGACGCCTCTGACACTGGAGTAGGGGCGGTCCTTTCTCAGCGATCACCTGCAGACAACAAAGTTCTTCCCTGCGCCTTCTTTTCCCGACGTCTCTCTCAATCGGAGCGCAATTATGACGTGGGCAACCGCGAGCTGTTGGCGGTCAAGCTTGCGTTAGAGGAATGGCAGCACTGTTTGGAAGGCACAGAGATCCCTTTTTTGATTTGGACCGACCACAAAAACCTTACTTATCTTAGGAATGCCAAGCATCTGACCCCCCCGTCAGGCCCGTTGGTCGCTTTTTTTAAATAGATTTAATTTTGTCCTTACTTTCCGTCCGGGCTCTAAGAACGTCAAACCCGACGCCCTGTCCAGATAGTTTGCTCCTCCCGACACACCTGAGGGTTCCGATACCATTGTTCCTCCCACCTACGTTGTCGGCTCCCTCTCCTGGCCCATCACCGCTACCGTTCAGGAGGCCCTCCCCTCCGAACCCGATCCTGGTGGTGGTCCCCCCGGTACCCTCTTTGTTCCTTCCAGCGTGCGGTCCAACGTGCTCCAGTGGCTCCACACGAACAAGCTCTCTTGCCACCCGGGAGTCAACCGCATGCTTGCCCTCACTAAAACTCACTTCAGGTGGCCCTCCATGCCCAAGGATATTAAAGACTTTGTTTCGGCCTGTCCCGTCTGTGCCAGAAAAAAGTCTGGTACCCAACCTCCGGCTGGCCCCCTGCTTCCCCTCCCAACCCCTAGTCCCCCCTGGTCCCACATCGCCCTCGATTTTGTGACCGGCCTTCCCCCGTCTGACGGCAGCATCACCATCCTCACTGTTGTTGACCGTTTTTCGAAGGCTGTTCACTTTGTTCCCCTTCCTAAGCTCCTCTCTGCCCTCGAGACCGCTCACCTTCTCACCCTTCATGTTTTCAGGCTCCATGGTATCCCTTCGGACATCATCTCCGACCGAGACCCGCAGTTTATCTCCCAGGTGTGGCACTCCTTATGCAAGTCGCTCGGGGCGTCCGTTAGCCTTACCTCCGGCTACCATCCTCAGGCTAACGGGCAAGCTGAGCGCTGCAATCAGGAGTTGGAGTCCACCCGGCGTTGCCTGGTCGAGTCCAACCCATCATCATGGAGTCAACATCTGGTTTGGGTAGAATACGCCCACAACTCCCACCGTTCCTCTGCTACTGGTATGTCCCCCTTCGAGGCCTCCCTTGGCTACCTTCCCCCTCTCTTTCCCAGTCTAGAGCTCGACTGCTCGGTCCCATCCATGCAGCACCACTTCTGGCGTTGTCGTCGCGTCTGGCGCCAGGCCAAGGCGGCCCTCCTTAGGACCACGGCCCAGGCAAAACGGTTCGCGGACCGCCACCGTTCAGCGACACCCGCCTACCAGGTTGGCCAGCAGGTTTGGTTGTCCACTAGGGACAACAAACTGCGGGACACCCCCTGCAAGCTGGCTCCCCGCTTCTTTGGGCCCTTCCCCATTACCCGCATCATCAACCCCTATGTGGTTCGTCTCCAACTCCCCAGGGCCATGAGGATTCACCCAACCTTTCACGTCTCCCAGGTCAAGCCCGTCTCTCTCAGTCCCTTGTGCCCCCCTTCTGACCTCCCCCCGCCGCCCCGCCTGATCGACAACCACCCTGCGTTCACTGTCAGATCCATCCTGGACGTGCGACGCAGGGGTAGGGGTTTCCAGTACCTGGTCGATTGGGAGGGGTACGGTCCTGAGGAGAGGTCATGGATTCTCAGATCTTTTATCCTCGATCCCAGCCTCATCTCCAGGTTTTTCAAGGACCACCCCGAGAAGCGCCTCAGGTCGCCTCGAGGCGATTCTTCGGGCGGGGGGGGGGGGGGGGGGGGGGG
>NC_056500.1:60641099-60654690 GCF_014905685.2 Nematolebias whitei | reverse complement strand
GGGGGTACTGTAAGGGTCCCACTGCCTGCAGCCTGCCTTGCTGATGGCCGCTGATTAACAACACCTGGCGGTCATCAGCCTGATGAGCCTCTCCATCTACAAAAGGCTGCAGCCCAGTGTGACTCATCGCTGGAGCATATCACCTCTCATGGTATGGTACTGTTGAGCTAGATATGTCTAGGTGAAAATAATTTGTTCACCTGTGTTTTCTTTTCCAGTTTCCTGGTTCCTCGTGTTCTTGGATCTCCTCGTGACCTGATCTGGATCCCTCGGCCTGTCAAGTATTCCATGTGCCATTTTTGCCTCCAGTTGCCAGCCTTCCTCGTTCCCTTGGACCCTCGTTGGATTTCCCTCCGCTGCTCACTCCTTGGACTGAAGGACCAGCTCCCCTCCTTCGGATTTGGACAGTAAGGACAAAAACGCTCTTCAAACAAACCACTCAGGTCTTCCCCTCTGGACCAACATTAACCTGTCGTCCCTCTTTCCAGGAGTTGCTGAGAAGCAGCGTGTGGATTAATTCTCACTGTAAATAATAAACACTGTTCCTTTGTACTTCCCCTGCGTCTGCCTCGTTCTGGGTCTCATACCATCTGGGTTCTTCGCGCAATCCTAACACTCTGTTAAAGATGAGTAATATAAAGTTCTAGCTTTACAAAGAGCTTTTTTATATGTTAGCAGACTATCTTTCCAAGTTAAATAAAATTTTTCAACATTAGTAGAACGCCATTTTCTCTCCTTGTTTCTAGATGCCTGCTTTAAAGTACGTAACTCAGAATTGAACCAAGGAGCCAGGTTCCTCTGACTGATTACTTTCTTTTTCAATGGAGCAATTTTATCAAGTGAAGTTTGCATTGAAGTTGTAAGATGATCAACTAGATGATCTAAGTCACCGTTCTCTGATGCATTACTCTGCAAGACAGAGGAAAACATTGATGGAAGAGATTGTTTAAATTTGGTTACAGCATTTTCTGATAAGCACCTGCTGAGATGAAATTTACTCTCAGTGACTGTGTAGTCATTTAATGTAAACTCAAAGGTTATTAAAAAATGTTAGACAGAATAGGATTTTGAGGAACTATTACCAAGTCCTTAATCTCTACACCATAGGTCAGAACTAAATCAAGAGTGTGATGATAAGAATGAGTAGATGTGCGGACATTTTGGGTAAAACCAAATGACTCTATTAAATTATTAAAGGCTATGCTTAAGCTATCACTCTCAACATCCACATGAATATTGAAATCACCCGATGGTAAATGGACTGTACTTATATAGCGCCTTTCTATCTTGTTTCAAGATACTCAAAGCACTTCACACTATAATCTGTGTCCTCATTTACCCATTCATACAGCACTCTACTAGATCTCTACAAAGCTAATTGAACAAATCATTCTAATGAGACTAATCAGTGCTTTAGATCACATTCATACACTGATGGGACACACATCAGAGGCTATGAGGGGTTCAGTGTCTTGCCCAGGGACACTTCGACATGTGACTGCTGGTGGATTCAAACCCCCAACTCTCGCATTGGGGGACGACTGCTCTAACCACTCAGCCACAGCCGCACCCCTCTGTATCTTCTCAAGACCTATGAAAAAGTTTCTTGGAGCCCTGGTCCAAAACCAACAGGAAGTCGGCCATTTTGGATCAAATGTTCATTTTTGGGCATTTCCAATTGCGAATTTTAATGAACTCCTCCTAGGAATTTTGAAGGATTGCCTTCATACTTGGTTGATATGTCCTTAAGACATTGGAGAGTAAAAGTTATCTAAAGCTTGCGTTTTTGTATATGTTAAAGGGACGTGGCCAGGCCTCAAAGTTTTGCTTCACGCCATACATTTCCAAACACTATAACTTTCACATTGAAAGACCGAAATGCACGAAACTTGGCATGACTCATCCCTGTTGGATGCCCGACGGTCCACTGTGGTCATATTTTCACGTCATCGAAGCCCCGCTCCCTCGGAACAGAAAGTCTTTTTATTAACTTGGAATGCTCCCTCTTTGACACCATTGACCTAATCAGGAGGATCCTGTGTTAGAAGACAGATAATATGGTCTGACTTGATTTAAAGCGCAAACCGTTTTTGCTTGAGGATGTGGGCGTGACGGTGTAGCGTAGAGAATTAAGAAGTGATGCTGTTGCAAGACATTTGGCTCTTAATTGCACAGATTTCAGCCTAGGTGTACAAAAATCACTATGATCGACCATTATCCGCCCCTTGAACAGGTGTCAGATTGAACAGGTATTGACTCGAGTGCACCCCCTAGATTATTCCAACAGTCATATCTCAGTGATACATCATTCAATCTGAACCAGATTTTTTGTGCATAATCAGTGAGCATGTCTAGACACATTGATATTGTGGTTTAACATATGATTCAAGTGCACCCCCTAGATAATTTAATCAGTTATATCTCAGTGACATATCATTCGATCTATGAAAGATTTTGGGTACGTCATTAGTGAGCACTTATAGACACACTGGGATTGTTGTTTAACTTCTGACTCCAGTGCGCCCTTTATATTATTCCAATAGTTATATCTCAGTGAAATACCATCCAATATGTACCAGATTTTATGTGCGTGATCAGTGAACACTTATTGACACATTGGTTTTGTTCTTTTACATTTGACTCAAGTGCGCCCCCTAGATTATACATCATCCAATCTGAACCTGAATTTTGGGGCATAATCAGTGACCACCGCTAGACACATTGATATTGTAAGACCTGCAGATGGACAAGTAACGACATGGACGAAAGGCTATGTCGAAGATTCAGGAAATTTGCCCCTTGGTGAACACGTGCTGGATTGGCATGAGAGCATTCGCGATGGCGACTGGGTGGACTAAGTGGAGATCCCACGGTCGCAGTAAGGTCGGAATGGTGCTTTGCTGCGAGGGCCTCCAATGCTGCTTGCAGCTTTAATTGGAATTGTGATGGTGTTGATGAGTTATTAGTAAGTTAAACTTGTTTTGTTGTTGAGTCTTGGACTTGATATGATGTGCTAAGCGTGCCTGATCTGTACAGTCCATTACTTGCTGAAGTGTGGTTTGATCTAGGCACGTTGTTAGTTTTTGTTTTGTAGTGAACTTGACCTAAGGTCAAAACCCTTGACCTTAAGAACCTTGTGGGACAGAAACTGTCATTTCATTGATTTGAATCCAGAAATACAGGTTCACCCATCCTGAGACTTTCTTTCTTGAAAATTCAAGTGAAAGAACACTTTCTTTTCTATTATCATTACTGTTTTACAAATGTTTGATAATCAAAGTGTTTTAGTTCAAACATTTTAGATGTTACAGTGAACTAATCAATTTTTTTAACTGTAAAACAGTAACAATGATTTTTTGAGTTGCTTATGCAAAGTTAGAATTCATGTTAAGGTCTGTTACAGAGTAATTATGCATTTTCTGATTTCTGTCTTTGAATGAGCAGTGTACGTTTTCCAAGGTCAGGAGTCGAAGCAGACAAGTGTTGGAACAACTGTCTTGTTTTTAAATCCTCTCAGACGTAAACAGAGAAGTTGGCACCTGTTTCTCCAAACTCGCCCAAACATTTCTCTCGCCTGTCTGGGGAACATTTTCAATCTGTTCCAATAACATTCTTGCTGGTTTCTGACTTTCCTTAACACCTTACATCACAAAACACACCCCTGTCTGGTTGATATTGACCAATCAGAAACTCTCAAATGAACTGGGAATAGAGCCCTTTAAAATGTCGGTACTTCCTAGTTCTCTCAGTTCTGTGAAGCCCAGTTCTCAGATGATCGCAGTGCTGTGAGGTGGCTGTTCTGTGAGTTGCTGTTGGGTCGCAGTTGCCGTTGGAGTCGGGCTGGAGAGTTTGCAGCTCCAGTCGTTTGGGAGAACAGAAGTCCAGCCATGATAAGGCTCTTCCGAGTTTGGATTATAACATCTTCCACCTCTGAGTGGAACTTTTGAAGAATCCCACTCATGTGAAGTCCACCCGGTGAGGTGAACTGTTGTTGACGAAGTCCCGTCACCACTCCGGATGTATCTCTGCCATCCTACGGAGACGCTGAAAGGTAGCGTTAACTGGAGCTCCTCTTCTTCTGATTCATCGTCAGAGAGGTAAATGAGTCTAGTCCACTACTGAGCGTACCGAGGAAAGCTGGGTCGGATGGAGGGTGTCGTCCTGTCAACACTTTTCACTCATACACACCACATTCTCCCTCATCCATCTTTCACTCCCACTAAACTTCATCTTTCCATCTTTAAAAATTCTTCTATCAAGTAGAAATCATTGACAGATATTTTTAGAAATGTCTGTGTAAAGTTTCAACCATCGCCGTATGGTTTTCTAATTGTACAGCTTGCTGATTAATTATGTTGTTATTTTTCAATTTGCCAAATTAATGTAAATGTTTGATGTTAAACTTTGATTCTGTAAATAAATGACCACATTCATTTTGATGGGTCAAAGATAAATAACGTCTCACGTTACATTTTATTAAATTCAATGCACGTTTTATTCAGTCCAGAAAAATGAGAAAATCCGTTTTAATTGATGAATATATCTCAGCATCTGTTCATCTACAGTTTAATGTGCTCTTCTTTGGCCTTCAAGGCCTCAGTAGTAAAATTGGTCTGTCTCACCCGTTCATTCAGCAGCTGGGTCTGTGCCTTCTGAAGGAGCTTGCTTGCCCAGTGCCCGCTGACTGAAGATTTTAGTTCCAGGCTCTTGGGAATGATGCCAATTTGTCGACATCTGAGGTTGAATCACAAGCGGTTCCTGTAGTCTGCCCTCTTCCTTGCTGTTTTCTCAAACGCTCTAACTAGTTTGAGGCAATCCTGGCCAAAGTGGTTGAAAATATCCTGATGCATGCTCAATAATCCAGGTATAAAAATCTAAAAAAGTTAAATCTGGTCCTCTGGACATTCAAAAAACAAAACAAAGCAAAAAAAAAAAAATGTAGAAACGTTTCATCTTTCATCTGAAAGACTTCCTCAGTCTGAGGTGCTGTATTCAGCTCAGTCTTATAAATAGCACATTCTCAGAGTGGATCAACCAGTTTTGCTGCTGACAACCAAAACCAGCTGTTCACATGGTCAAGAAGGACCATTAGCCTAACATCATCATCAATGAGTACCCAGTCTGACCTGTCAGTCACTTCAGTTTAATGTGTGGTCAGCTTCAAATCCCTGTTTCTACATGTGTTTAGACCAGGGGTGCATAGACTTTTTCAACATGGAAGTTACTTTTAAAATGGCCAAGTCATCATTAGCATACTGATGGATATTTACTATTCACAGAGGGCTGAGAGATACTAGCAATAATAGCCTTGTAAGAGGGGGACAGTTGAACCCGGAGGCCTCCACCCCTGTTTAATGATGGGCGATTTCTTTTCACAAAGATGGCCTCCTTTACTCCTCTCTCAAACCATCGTTCCTCTCTATCCAAGATGTGAACATCTTCATCCCTGAAAGAGTGACCGCTGGCCTGGAGATGAGTGTAGACAGCAGTGTCCTGGCCTGATGTTGTTGCTCTCCTGTGCTAGGCCATCCTTTTGGCCAGTGGCTGTTTAGTTTCCCCGATGTAAGACTCATTACAGCCCTCCTGACACTGAACAGCATACACAAAATTACCCTGTTTGTGCCGGGGGACTGGATCTTTGGATCATTATGCAGACACTGAATGCACAACGTATGCAGCAATTCAGGGTTGCCAGACAAATTTAAAATGTATTATTTACCCCCTCCTTTTCTGTGCACCTATTCAACAAACACAATACACATCTCATCTTAGAATAGCACATATGTTCATTGAGTTTAAAATACTATAATTTTAAAGCCACAATACTATAATTCATCATTTCTTATCTGGCAGCCCGACTGACATGGAAACGACAGCGTTTTCATGTCAACCCGCTATTTTTTTGTTTTTTTTACCCCCAACATACATTGGAAAAACACTAACGTTTCCAGAGGTTGTTCTCATGTAAACAGGCCTTATAGTAGGTATATCATTTTGACTTGGCCATTTTAAAAGTAACTCGCATGTTGAAAATTCTGTGCACCCCTGGTCTAAACACATGTATAAACAGGGATTTGAAGCTGACCACACATTAAACTGAAGTGACTGACAGGTCAGACTGGGTACTCAGATTTCCCTGCTTCTAACTACAACGCTACTTTTTTAAAGTCTTATGTCTGTTAACATCCATGTCTTTTCACTATCTCATGTTGGTCTTGCTGCATTTGTTTTCATCCTGGAATGGTCCCAGTGACCCATTGTCATTGCCTCTCCCTCCAGTTGCTCCTGTCTAAAAGTCCCAGCCTTCTGTCTTTCTTTTCTTGATGGGTGTATCATTCCAGAGCTCCCAGTCAATCTGTTTCTAATTATATGTTTTTACTGGAAGCCCCATTTCCTGTGTTGCCTCCCCATTTGTGAATTTGGGCCAGACTGGGCTCCGACCAGTGTCCATAGAGCTAAAGGCCAGCCCCGCCCACTACATAGGAGTATCATTACCACGCCACCCCGGGTTTATGGCAAGCCACCGTCATGTTAGAAATGAAAAAGGCACACTTGTCTGACCTCTGTTTGGCCGGTGTTGCAAGGCAACAGGAAGCTTTACCATGAACCAGAGAAATGTTGAGCGTGTGTGCCAAGCAGAGAGTGCCATGCAGGGGAATTTTAATCCCACAGGACAGGGTGTATTTGGGTGTTTTGGATCACCTTTATTGCAGAGACGGACATTCCATTAAAGCCATGTTTCCATGAAAAATAATCTAAAAATAATCTAAAAATAAACATGTTTCCATGTGTCAAATAAGCATAAGATCCTGAACGGTTTCAACAAATATTTTGTTGCTTCTAGTTCTTTATTTGACACAGTTACTAATGGAAAATCAGCCACTTCACTTAAAAATCAAACTTCTACAAATCCAATCCGTCCTACAAGTCAATCCTCAGTTAATCACACCTTCTCTTTTTCTCCATTCTCAGTCAGTGAGGTTAATAAATTGTTAAAAGATCTTGATCCTAAAAAATCTGCAGGTCCAGCTGAACTTCCACCTTATTTCTTAAGGCTGGCTGCTCATATCATCACAGTCCTTGTGACCCACATCTTCAATCTCTCCATAAGCCAAAACTCCATTCCAGATGCTTGGAAAACAGCCTTTGTTCATCCTTTGCTGAAGGAAGGTGACCCCATCTCACTGAACAACAATCAGCCAATCTAAACTCTGCATTTTAGCCAAGGTTCTAGAAAAACTGATAAACTCTCAAATCAAAAATTACCTGGACTCATTTAACATCTTACCTCTCTATCAATCTGGTTTCAAGAAACAACACAGCACAACGACTACTTCACTGAATGTTCTTAATGACGTTGTTGAAGCACTGGATGCTAAGGATTATTGTGCTGCACTTTTCTTAGAACTATCTAAAGCTTTTGACACTGTGGATCATAACATCTTGTGTCATAAGCTCTCAGAAATCAGTTTCTCAAAACACACCATTGGTTGGTTCTCGAACTATCTCTCAGACCTGAGGCAATGTGTTCAACATAATGGTACTTCCTCCAGTTATTTAACAGTCAACAATGGTGTACCACAAGTCCAAAAAAGTTCAATCTGGTCCTCTGGACATTAAAAAAAAAAAAAAAAAAAAACAAAGCAAAAAAATATAGAAACGTTTCGTCTCTCATCCAAGAGACTTCCTCAGTCTGAGGTGCTGTTTTCAGCTCAGTCTCTTAAATAGCACCTTCTCAGAGTGGATCAACCAGTTTGCTGCTGACAACCAAAACCAGCTATCACATGGTCAAGAAGGACCATCAGCCTAACAATGGATCATTAGCACACTGATGGCTGTTTACTATTCACAGAGGGCTGAGTGATACTAGCAATCACAGCAGTGTAAGAGGGGGACAGTTGAACCCGGAGGCCTCCACCCCTGTTTAATGATGGACGATTTCTTTTCACAAAGATGACCTCCTTTACTCCTCTCTCAAACCATCGTTCTTCTCTGTCCAGGATGTGAACATCTTCATCCTTGAAAGAGTGACCGCTGGCCTGGAGATGAGTGTAGACCGCAGAATCCTGGCCTGATGATGTTGGTCTTCTGTGCTGGGCCATCCTTTTGGCCAGTGGCTGTTTTGTTTCCCCGATGCAAGACTGATCACAGCCCTCCTGACACTGAACAGCATACACAACATTACTCTGTTTGTGCCGGGGGACTGGATCTTTGGGATGAACCAGGCTTTGCCGTAATGTATTTTGGGGTTTAAAAGCCACTGGGACGTTATGTTTAGAAAATAAACGTCTCAGTTTCTCTGATACTCCCTCAACATACGGAATGACCACTGGTCTGGTTCTGGGTTCCTCCTTTTCACCTGATGGCTGACTGGAGTCCTGTTTGGGTTTCTTCTCTGCTTTCAGGAAGGCCCAGTTAGGATATCCACATCGCTCTAGAGCCTGTTTTGTGTAGGATTTCTCCTTCTGCCTGGCTCCCGAGTTAGTGGGGATGCTGTCTGCTCTGTGATACAGAGTCCTGATGACTCCTAACTTGTGCTCCAAAGGGTGATGGGAGTCAAACTGCAAATACTGGTCTGTGTGGGTGGGTTTGCAGTACACCACGGTTTGCAAATGTTTTCTGTCAGAGACTGAGACCTCACAGTCCAAGAAAGCCAACTTGCCATTTTTTACATCTTCTCGTGTGAACTTGATGTATTTATCCACAGAGTTGATGTGGTCAGTAAAATGTTGGACTTCCTGAGATTTAATTTTAACCCAGGTGTCGTCAACATACCTGAACCAATGACTTGGTGGTGTCCCTGAAAAGGACGTCAAGGCTCTCTTTTCTACCTCCTCCATGTACAGGTTGGCAACAATAGGAGAAACTGGAGACCCCATAGCACACCCATGTTTCTGTCTATAATATTGCTCCCCATTCTTGAGCTTGTGATCAGCTGGTTTTGGTTGTCAGCAGCAAACTGGTTGATCCACTCTGAGAAGGTGCTATTTAAGAGACTGAGCTGAAAACAGCACCTCGGACTGAGGAAGTCTCTTGGATGAGAGACGAAACGTTTCTATATTTTTTTGCTTTGGTTTTTTTTTTTTTAATGTCCAGAGGACCAGATTGAACTTTTTTGGATTTTTCTACCTGGATTATTGAGCATGCATAAGGATATGGTGTACCACAAGGCTGTCTTAGGACCCACCCTCTTTACAATATACATACGTAATCTCTAAAAAAAGTTCAATCTGGTCCTCTGGACATTCAAAAAACAAAACAAAGCAAAACAACAAAAAAATTTAGAAACGTTTCGTTTTTCATCCGAAAGACTTCCTAGAAACTGAAGGGAACAAAAGTTTATATAAATGAACATCTAACAAAGAAAAATGGCAATATTGCTCGTGAAGCAAGGTTGTTAAAAAAACAGAACAAAATAGTATCAACATGGACAAGAAATGGAAAAATTTGGATTAAAGTACAGGAAGGTTCACAAGCTAAAATAATACAAGAGCTAAAGGATTTATGGATTCAATGTATAGTTTGAGTTTTTTCCCGTTGATATCAAATCCAACGAGAATCACAACACATAGTGCTACAGTAATAGATAATATTTTTTATAAATATCACAGATGGTGATGTGATAGGTGGTATTCTGATGACTGATTTAAGTGATCATTTACCAATTTTTACAATTTACAAAAATGATGAAATTTATATAAAACCAATTATAAGAAAGAATAAAATAATAAACACATCCAAAAAAGCCTTAGACAAATTTAAAGATGATTTAGATAAACAAAATTGGGAAGATGTGTATGTTGATGATGTGAACAAATCTTATGATAAGTTTATGAACATTCTAGATGTTTTGTATAAAAAAATTGTGTGCAAAATAATTATATAAAGAAAGATACTGTTGATCAACCATGGATTACGAAAGGATTGAGAAATGCATGTAAAAAAAAGAATTATCTGTATTCATGTTTCTTGAAATCCAGAACACATGAGGCAGAAAATAAATATAAAAAGTACAAAAATAAATTAGTTGGGATCATAAGAAAACAAAAGAGGGAATATTATAGTGAGTTATTACATAAAAGTAGTGGTAATATGAAGGCAACATGGCGAGTAATGAACAGTGTTCTGAAAAAACACAAGGTTAGTACGAGTCTTTCTCAATATTTTGTGGAAAATAATGTGGAAATCCATGATGAAAATGAAATCGTAAATGGATTTAATAATTACTTTGTAAATGTTGGATCTAACCTTGCAAATACAATACCAAAAGTGGATAAAAATGTGAGTTATTTAATCAGTGATTGTGTAAACAGTATGTTTCTAAAGGGAACTGACAAAGAAGAAATAATGAAGGTAGTTAAAAAAATTACTGACAAAAGATCAAAAGACTGTGAAGACATGGATATGATAGTTGTAAAAGCAATAATAAGTCATGTTATTGAGCCATTTACATATATATGTAATTTGTCATTTTCAACAGGAATATTCCCAGACAGAATGAAAATAGCTAAGGTAGTTCCTCTTTTTAAACATGGTGACAAATGTGTATTTAACAACTACAGACCTATATCTTTGTTGCCACAATTCTCAAAAATTCTAGAAAAACTATTTGTGACCAGACTTGACCTATTTCTTGATAAAAAATAGTATTTTAAGTAATAGTCAGTATGGATTCAGATCAAAAAATTCAACATCCATGGCTCTTATGGAATTGATGGAACAAGTTACTACAGCTATAGATAAAAAAACAACATTGTATAAGTATATTTGTGGATTTAAAAAAAGCATTTGACACAATTGACCACACGATTCTGATTAATAAATTAAAAAAATATGGCATTAGAGGACCAGCTTTGCAATGGATATGTAGTTATTTAAAAGACAGAAAACAGTTTGTACAAATAGACGATGTAAGATCAAACCTAAACAGTATTTCATGTGGAGTGCCACAAGGCTCTGTACTTGGACCAAAGTTGTTTATTTTGTATGTAAATGATTTGACGGAGGTGTCCAGTATCCTAAAATGTGTTCTCTTTGCTGATGATACCACTTTCTTTTATTTGGGTAAAGACTTGGAACAGATGTTTGAGTTAATGAAGATGGAGTTTGTCAAAATACAAAATTGGTTTAAATTAAACAAGTTATCATTGAACCTAGATAAAACTAATTATATGATATTTAGTAAAAAAAAAGATAACTGTCGATGTTCCTTTTAGAGTTGAGGGTGTTGAGATATGCAGAGTAGGTGAGGTGAAATTTTTGGGTGTAATTATTGATGATAAACTGTCATGGAAACAGCACATAAATTCTTTAAAAACTAAAATATCTAAATCCACCGCAGTACTGTATGAAGTAAGGGACTTATTGAATGATAAAGCCTTGTATTTGCTGTATAATACAATTATAGTCCCACATTTAATTTATTGTGTTGATGTTTGGGGAACAGCATGTAAAACTATAACGATGCCTATTTTTATTTTGCAGAAAAGAGCTATAAGAATTATCACAAGAAAGCATTATTGTCATCCATCTAGTATTTTATTTTATCAATTGAAATTACTGAAGTTTCATGATTTGGTTAACTATAATATTCTTTTATTACTGTATAAAGCTCAGAACTACACACTACCTTCAAATATTCAAACGTATTTTGTAAAAAGGAAAAGTTGCTATAATCTTAAGGGAACAGACATTTTTGTTAAACCACAGTACAGAACCAGTTTAAAGGGGCGGTCTACTTCAATTCAGGGAATAGGTCTGTGGAATAGTTTGGAAAACGATGTAAAAAAAGTAAGGTCATTGCCTATATTTAAGAAAATGATTAAGATTAAAATTTTGGAAAGATATATATAAATACGTAAAATTGTGATGAGTTAATTATTTTGTTATATTACTTATAGATGATTATTGTTTGAATTGATTGTTTGAATTGATTTTGTTTTAAACAAGGGGCAGATATGATAAGATTTTTTCTTCTTCTGCTACTTTTCATTTTATGACGTGTTTTTTTTTTCTCATTTGGTTTCTAAATTGTTTTTGTGTTTTAAATATGAAATGAATAAAAACGACAAACAAACAAACAAACTTCCTCAGTCTGAGGTGCTGTATTCAACTCAGTCCTATAAATAGCACCTTCTCAGAGTGGATCAACCAGTTTTGCTGCTGACAACCAAAACCAGCTACTCACATGATCAAGAAGGACCATCAGCCTAACAATGGATCATTAGCACACTGATGGCTGTTTACTATTCACAGGGGGCTGAGTTATACTAGTGTAATGAACATATGTCTGTCAGATATTATTCATAAATTAAACGGATTCTTTCATTCTTCTGGACTGAGTAATATCGTGCCTTGAATGATTAAATGTGGACGGAAACGTGTTTTAATTTCTGACTCACCAACAACAGTGAGCCGTTTAATTAAAAACGATTTAACACATCACACATTTACAATAATTGGCAGATTGATTACAATAACACATAGCTTAATTAGCAAGCTTTACAATTAGAAAACCATACAGCCATGGTTTCCTCACAGCTTTACAACAGACATTTCTGAAAATATCTGGATGATTTACTGGCAGATAGAAGAGTTTTAAAGATGGGAAAATGAAGTTTAAATGGAGAGAATGGGTGAGGGAAATGTGTCTGTATAACGAACGGCACTCTCCATTCGAACCCAGCTTATCCCACGGTACACTTCGCAGTTGAAGATCGACTTTTTACCTTTCTGAAGATATGTCAGTTCTGGCGTAAAGTTCCACTTCAAGCCACCTTTCAGCGTCTCCGTAAGGATAGCAGAGAACCGTCCGGAGTAGTGATGGTACTTCGTTCAACACCAGCTCACCTCTCGGGTGGACTCACATGAGGAGTAAGTCCGTCAGAGGTTCCACTTAGATGTGGAAGATTCCATAATCCCCACGAGACTCGGAACTTTGTTCTGCGTTCTGCGTTCCGAACTGCATTCTGAACTGCGTAGTTCCCGTTGTTCTACTGGAACTAGGAAGTGTTGACCCTTTTAAAGAGGTCACTTCCGGTTCCTCTGAGAACTTCCTGATTGGTTGAAAGAACCAATCAGGGGTGTGGTTTTGGTGACGTAAGAGGTCACTAGAAGTCAGAAAAACAATTTAATGTTTAGGAACAGATAAAGAGATGTTTTAAGAACAGACAGAAAGATGTTTTGAAGAAACAGAGACTTTTGGAGCCAGTTCTCCTTCTATCTATCTGAAAAAGTTAAACATGACATTTCTTTCCAATAAACATGTTTTTGACCGAAACTTGACTTTTGACCGACTTACAACTTGCTCATTTCAGACAGAAAATCAAAATGCATAATTACTCTTGTAACAAACATTAACTTGATTTCTACTTTGAATGAGGATTAAAAATCATTTATACTGTTTCACAGTTGATTTAAAATGAGTAGTTCACTTCAACATTTAAAATGGTTTGAACTAAACACACTTTTGATTATCAAGACATTTGTAAAATAGTAAGGATAATAAAAAAGAGAGTGTTCTTTCAATTGATCAGTGCAGGACGCACTTAGAAAGTCTCTGGATGAACTTAATTTTGTGTTTCTGGACTCA
>NC_056500.1:60640607-60640999 GCF_014905685.2 Nematolebias whitei | reverse complement strand
AACTAAACACACTTTTGATTATCAAGACATTTGTAAAATAGTAATGATAATAAAAAAGAGAGTGTTCTTTCAATTGATCAGTGCAGGACACACTTAGAAAGTCTCTGGATGAACTTAATTTTGTGTTTCTGGACTCAAATCAATGAAGTAACAGTTCTTGTCCCAGGAAGGCCCTCAGGGCCAGATTTGACCTGAGGCTTAGTTCACTACACTAGCAATAACAGCATTGTAAGAGAGGGACAATTGAATACGTAGGCCTCCACCCTTGTTTAATGATGGATGATTTATTTTCACAAAGTTGGCCTCCTTTACTCCTCTCTCAAACCATCGTTCCTCTTTATCCAAAATGTGAACATCTTCATCCCTGAAAGAGTGACCACTGGCCTGGAGAT
>NC_056500.1:60601040-60630607 GCF_014905685.2 Nematolebias whitei | reverse complement strand
GACTTATTACAGTACTTGAGTGAACCCAGAGCTAAAAAGTGTGTGAACCTCACATGACACTTGCATACAAATATTTACCTGTTAAACTAATCTGAAGTTGGCAACTGTGTATCAGATAAGTGCTGAACAGTGAATAACCATGCCAGGTGTGATAGAAAAGGATTTTGATCTTTATGAGATGAAGGACTGTTTAGAGAGAGCGTTGACGCTGCTCACAGGATCCTTAAATCCATATGGCAAACAGGTGGACAGCATGGACCCAAAAGAGTTATTGGACAATCTGAAGGAGGTTGCAGAGAGTGTGACCTCTACAGAAATTACAAAGTCAAGCTATGAAAAGCTGGCTAAAATTGTGCTTTTGCTGAAAGAATCATTCTATACAGTGGTAGAAAAAGCTGACGACCTTGAGATAAGGTTGAACAGCGAAAAAGTGGTGGTTCAGGAAATTGAAGAACACTTCCTTCAATTTAAAAGTGAACACGAGGTCCTCACAAAAAACATTTTGAACAGATGTTTCAATCACAGCAAGATGCACGTGCAGAAATTGATTCACTGAACAGCAAAATACAGTTACTTAATGCATCACTATCTGAAGCCAGGGATGCTAAAGAGCTGTTGTCCAGAGAATACTTTGCATTAAGACGGGATCACGTCGTGACAGTGTCACAAGTTTCCCGCTGCAAAGCTGAGATAGATGTGCTTAAGACACAACTTTGCCATGCAGAAAGGAAATATGGTGAGAGGCGTGGACAGAATGTGTGAGTTTCAGACCCGATTCTCCCTACATCACACACACCTCCATCCATACCTAAAGTGGTAGAAACAGGCCTGAACAGGTCTCCTCTACCGAGCATGCAACAGAGAGCATGGAAACTTCCTCTTTCAATAGATGTTCTGCTAAAACTCTCAAAATATGTACAACGCTTTGTACCGGGACCAATGGGTTCACCTGGAACAAAAGCGTACCTCAAAGACATTGAATTCAGGCTGAATGGTTATCCTAATGCTACGGTTGAGGATAAAATCAGTCTGATAAGGCTCACTTCGGACAGAGAGGTGTTCACCTTCATCGAGCGTCTACCTGATGCAACGAGAAAGGATTACAACCTTCTGTGTGAAGCTTTGATCAGAGAGTATGACCCCTGCACGGGACCTGCTGGTTTCCCAGCCGCAGACAAGGTAAATCCACAACGAATGGAAGTGTTGATTGATCAGCATACAGAGGGGTTCCCTTGGATCGAACTGAAAATGCGGCCACTGGATGAAGAGTGGAGACCAACGTCAGGATTGCAGGTCTCCTCCAGCAAAGGTCGTCGCTGGGTGGATGTCCAGTCGGTGCCGTTCTGGTTCAATGTGTTATGCAATTATGTGGTTTAAGGTGGGCTTATGAAGGGGATTTTACATAAGGCCTTAACCTATATGCACCTGGTGTGTAAGCTATTATGATTGGGAACAGCTACAGCTACCAGTTAAGGGGTGGAACATGCTGAAAAGGGTAGTTATAGGGGTTTATACCTATAGAAGGGTGTTCAAAACTATTTTTCCATTCCTAACTTGGTTTAAGTTAGCTTTACATGGCAAAATATAGTTTGGTTCAATTGTCTGGTGTCTTTTAGACGAACGACTTGAGATTGGGTGTTTGGTTTCCCCATAAATGTTTTTGAAGTCTATGGCGAGACTCATCAAAAAGAATTAGCTATCCCCCCGAATAGAATTGTTCGAGTAGGTTCGGCTTAAGCGTTGTGAGACCAATGTAGATTATGGTACTTAAGGTAGCATTAATCTACATTGACTCCGCAAAGATTACATTTTAACAAATGAACTGCATGTTGGCATGGTTAAAGGCCTCTTAGTCTCTAACTTAACTACACACAAAATTCATTCTTGCTTGGGGTGTTCAGAAACAATACCAAAAACCAATTAAACCATGTCTCAACATCGACAAAAACAGTGACTAAGCAACCAGTAAAACAACGTTTCAACATTGACAAAAGTAGTGATTAAGCAACTAGAAAACGACGTTTCGGTGCGCCACTCACTCTGAATGTCAGATTTGATCCCGTTATCGCGTCTGGTAACATTACCCTAACTGGCGTCACCCCCCTTCGGTCATGGGGGACCGTGAACACGGGTGAGGACGTCGCTCCATGAGCTAAAGTTAGGTTGTCCTTGAGTAGTTTTAACTGTTTGCGCAGCTGAAAGAGGACTTTAAGGTCTGGATTGGAATCCAGTTCGCTTTTCGATGGAGTGTATTTGTCTGGGTCAGTCAGATACAGTTTCATCGAGTTAATTGCAGGATCCAACTTCTGAAGTTGGATGATGTCTGGGTCAGGTGAAAATGACTTTTCATATTTTAGAAGAACTTGGCGTAGTTTGTCCCTTTCTTTATCAGATGTTAGAGCGTCGGCTTGGGCGACCACCTGTCCAATCTGTGATGAGACTGATAAGGGTTCTTGCTCTTTGGGGAGCTCCAACGAATCCCTTTCTGAGTCGTCGGACCTGTCTATGTGTAAGACACCATAGGTTTGAGGTCCTTGGTCGACGTCATCGGTTGAGAAAAGAGCTATGGCCTGTGTTGGTTTTGTGAACCATACTGGCCCAGCTTCTTGACTCGGTACCAGGTTATCTGGGAGTCCTCCCAGAAATGGAATGCCTAGTTCAAAATCATGAAAATCAATGGAAATCAACCATCCTAGCATAGTGTTTTTTGGGATCATCACCTCATCCGTGCCTGTGTTACACACAGCAATAGATGTGGTCCTTGAGTCAAGGCTCACTTGGTTCGTGGCTTCCACAGACAGTCCCAAGTTGAAAAACGCAGGAGAAGGTTGAAAATATGCCTGTTTATGGCTAATAGCTTGTCCAGCTATGATGTGGATTCGCACCATTAGGTTATTCACCTGAGGTGGTACTATAGTGGTTTGGTTGCTAGCAACCTGGCAGGCCTCTGGAATGGTCTGCCCAGCCTTAAGGTTTGCTGTGTCTAGCACAGGAGGATCCTTTGTGGCTGGTTTCAGGGACCACAGCACCTTGTTGATGGTGTCCACGTGGACACCCAACCTTACCAAAATGTCAGAGCCTATGTAGGTTGCATGTGGTAAGTTTTGGATCACGAGAAACGGGTGAACCAGTTCTCGTTGGTTCCAGTTCAGTTTTAGGTTAATGACTCCTTCAGCGGTCATTACCTGTGAACTATTGGGAACTAATGGAAAGCGGAAAGCTTTTTTAATTAGTTCTAGACCCACGAGTTTGTGAACCAAGGTTTCATAGAAAGCTCGGTTAATTGCTGATTTATCTGTCCACAGAGACAGAACAGCATCGTTGGTGTGGGATCCTTGGATCTCTACACCTTTAATTACCAGTGGTAGGTAGTGTTTGGTGGACTCTGACTGCTCCAGCTCACAAAGGAGGCTGTCTTGTTGGGTCAGAGTTTGGACCACCAGGTGGGTCTCTTTGGTTTCACATGATTTCAGAGGAGTACTCACCGGGCTCGTGTCCTCGGCTGAGGAGTCCTTTGCGCCTTCCGCGGTACCTGCTGTTAGGCAGTCTGTGTTACACTCCGGAGGCAATTCTATTGGCAGTGGTTTGCTCACCTTTGCCCACATTGTTTGATCACCAAAATCTATAATCGCGTCGAAGCGATTTATAAAATCCTGGCCAACCAAAAATGGGAATGAGTCAACACGAGACACGTGTACCGGGTGGTATAGTGTCATTCTGCCAATCTGCATGTGAACCATTGCTATAGCTGTCAGGGTTGTCCTCTTCTCTGAGAGACCCTGCATTTCTATAGCACATTCTGTGAGAGGTATTATCCTGTTAACACTGGCGGCTGTCCTCAGCTCCTCAAACAGTTTAGCTGACATAATTGTTGTGTCTGCCCCACCGTCCAGAAGTGCTTCGTGTGTGAGGACTCCTTCGAGTGTTACTGACAGGTACGCCTTTTTGGCGACCCCCCTTCTGATAAAGTTACACAGAAACCTCTTAGGTTTTTTCTGACGTTTCTTCACACGTTCAGCCTTGTCTGTATAATTTTGGTTTGTCTGAACCGTCAGCACAGCAGTAGCTGTTTCTGAGTGTTCAGCTTGCGATGACTCGTCATCGTTTGTGTGTGAGTTTACCCTTCCTTCTTCCGATGAGGGGTTGTTGGAGGCAACAACAACAATGTCTTGGTGTGTTCCACCGACATCTGTGATGTTGTCATTCGCGCCCTCAGATGTAATAGTGATTACATCACTGCATAGTGCTCCAGGTTGGTTTCCCGTCTCAGCGCGTTTCAAAGTTTCTTACAACCTGCGTAGTTTCTCTGTCTCTTCCGAGCTCAGAGGTGTAAGGCCTTGTTTCTGGAGCCTTTGTGATTTTTTCGCCTCGGTTTGTTTCGTCCGAGGTGGGGGACGGTTAGGTACGTCTTTTGGGGGTTCCTTTTCGGACTTCCCCTGATAATATGGTTCACCTTGATTCCCATATCTTTGCGTCCTACACACACCCCATTTACGATAATCACGTTCATCCTCTGAAAGAGGAGCTTTTTTGTCCCAGCGTGCACCTTCATAACGCGGTTTGTTAGTTTGAAAAAACTGCTTTTTCTCCCCTTTCTTAGGAGGAGGAGGCGATGCACGCCGTCCTTACAGTTCTAGGGAGTGGGGTTTAACCTTTACACCAGGAAACACCTCTATGGGCATCTTAGCATGAGAACATGCCTCAAACACATTCACAGTACACTGTTTAATTTCATTGATGGATTTTTCTCTGAAATTTGCCATCATTTGTACTGACGTTCGTATGTCAGTGTGGAGGTTTTTGCTGAAAACAAATTTAAAACCTTCTTCCTCCTCCATTCCGGTTTCATTTCTGTAACCAAAATAAGCTTGGAAGATTCTTTTGTAATAAACCTTTGGATGTTCATGCTTGCCTTGCGTGACCTTGTCAGCAGCTGGGAAACCAGCAGGTCCCGTGCAGGGGTCGTACTCCCTGATCAAAGCTTCACACAGAAGGTTGTAATCCCTCCTCGTGGCATCAGGTTGACGCTCGATGAAGGTGAACACCTCTCTGTCTGAAGTGAGCCTTATCAGACTGATTTTATCCTCAACCGTAGCATTAAGATAACCACTCAGTCTGAATTCAAGGTCTTTCAGATACGCTTTTGTTCCAGTTGAACCCATTGGGCCAGGTACAAAGCGTTGTACATATTTTGAGAGTTTTTGAAGATCATCTATTGAAAGAGGAAGTTTCAATGGTCTCTCTTGCCTGCTTGGTAGGGGAGACCTGTTCAGGTCTGTCCCTACCACTTGAGGTAAGGGTGGAGGTGTGTGTGATGTAAGGAGATTTGGGTCTGAAGCCCAGTGTGTCCCCACATTCAGTCCATGCCTCTCACCATATTTCCTTTCTGCATGGCAAAGTTGTGTTTTAAGCACGTCTATCTCAGCTTTACAGTGGTACAATCGTGAAACTGTTTCCTCGTACTCCTCTTTTAATGAAGAGTATGTCATGGAAACCTGTTCTTCGACTTTCCTGGCTTCAGTAAGTGATGCTGAAAGTGACTGTACATATTTGTTCAGTGAATCAATTTCTGCACGTGCGTCTTGCTTCAAACGTGTCATCTGTTCCAGATGTTCTTCAGTATGCTTGATGTGTTCATTTTGAAACCGAAGGAAGCGTCCTTCAAGGTCCTGAAACATCCCGATTTTCTCTGCATATTGTTTAGTCAGCACGTCTTTTCGGTCAACCTCTTGGTCCAATCTGTCTTTGAGCAGCACAGAAAGTTTTGCTAACCTTTCAAGGCTCTGCTTTTTATTCTCTTTAACCGTGGCTCCTTTTGCTAAACTTCTCAGCTCTTCAGCTCTTTGAGTTTCATCCATCTGTTCTAATTGTGTGCCAATTATTGGGTTTTTTAAAATATTTAAAGCTCCCTGGATGATGTCATCTTGTTGACTGTCATCTTCTGACTGGGAGTCTAAAGGGTCAACGTTTTCCTCTGCCCCTGCCATTATCTTTTATTTAAAAATTAAATAGGAAGATGTGGTGTTTTAGGTCGTAAAACAAATCAGAAAAGTTTCCTTTTTCTGATATAATTACTCTTATTTAGTGTTCTAGCAATGAAACGTGTATTTTCCTTTTAGCAATTGAGTAAACTTATCAACTCTGTGATTATCTGGACTGTATCTTTAAAAAGTTCTTAATTTTTCATTATGCACCTCCTTCTGAGGATTTATCAGTGAATGAAAAATTTCTTAGTAAATGCCTTTCTGGGCATAAATACTTTAATCACTTTTTAAATGCAAGATAACAGTAATAACTCAACTTGAGGAACGTTTATTAACTCAAAAATGCTTATTTTAAAGAAATACGAGCGTTCAATTTCACCAAAATCCTAAAAACTAAGTGAAACTGTGATTTCAAGTTTCTAACAGGAGGTGGCAGTATAACCTTATTTTATTTTAACCCTGACACTGTTAGTGGCGACCAGTAGGAGTCGCGATGACTTCCTGTGGCTTTGGTAACATCCGGTCGTTAGCCTTTAGCATAAGAATTTAGTATCGGCTAGCGTGGTCCAAAAACATTATTTAATGACGGATTTAAAACTTAAACGTGGCAAAGTTTCAGCGATTAGGCTTTTAATAATCGGAACAGCGGATCAGAACCAACTTTAAAGCGTTTTTCAACTTTAAACAGAAGATTGAAATTCTCTATGAAGACGAGCTTCATTTCCGGGTCACATGACTGAATCAACCAATGACAGAGCAGCGGCGGGGGTGGGTTTTACGATCTGACAACAGAGGAAGTGACGACAGACACGTCACTCGTCTCTCAGCGAATCAGAGCTACCCAAACCGCGGTTTTCAGCCAATTGCTTCGTCATTTCAGCTAGGCGTGTTAGCATTAGCCTGAAAAAGTGCGGGCCACGCTTCGTCATTAAAACTGTCAAAATGCACAATGTTCTGTTAAAAATGTGACGAATAAACTCTCAAAAGCGTACTGAGACGGCGCTCAGTTTTTAAAAACGTCTCTCCAACCATTTAAAACAACTCGTTCTAACTTATCAGAACCGAGCGAGCGAACCGGGTCTGAGCCGAACCCCCTGTCCGTTTAAACAGAATCCACGTTTCTCACAGCTTATTAGCTCTGTCACATAACAGATGTACATTTCAGCTTTAAAATGAAACACATTGACGTTATTTCAGCTCTAAAAACACCACAACTGTGAACTTTCTCTGAACACCACAGCTGCAAAACGCTGCGTTTCACACATCAATCTGCCCTCTTAAGCTAATTTCAGTTAAGATCAGATATGCCAACATGATAAATTCAATTGTTACACGAATAACAGTCCATTTTATAAACCCGTTACGGGCCACCATATGTAATGAACATATATCTGTCAGATATTATTCATAAATTAAACAGATTCTTTCATTTTTCTGGACTGAGTAATATTGTGCCTTGAATGATTAAATGTGGACGGAAACGTGTTTTAAGTTCTGACTCACCAACAACAGTGAGCCGTTTAATTAAAAACGATTTAACACATCACACATTTACAATAATTGGCAGATTGATTACAATAACACAGCTTAATTAGCAAGCTTTACAATTAGAAAACCATACAGCCATGGTTTCCTCACAGCTTTACAACAGACATTTCTGAAAATATCTGGATGATTTACTGGCAGATAGAAGAGTTTTAAAGATGGGAAAATGAAGTTTAAATGGAGAGAATGGGTGAGGGAAATGTGTCTGTATAACGAACGGCACTCTCCATTCGAACCCAGCTTATCCCACGGTACACTTCGCAGTTGAAGATCGACTTTTTACCTTTCTGAAGATATGTCAGTTCTGGCGTAAAGTTCCACTTCAAGCCACCTTTCAGCGTCTCCGTAAGAATAGCAGAGAACCGTCCGGAGTAGTGATGGTACTTCGTTCAACACCAGCTCACCTCTCGGGTGGACTCACATGAGGAGTAAGTCCGTCAGAGGTTCCACTTAGATGTGGAAGATTCCATAATCCCCACGAGACTCGGAACTTTGTTCTGCGTTCTGCGTTCCGAACTGCATTCTGAACTGCGTAGTTCCCGTTGTTCTACTGGAACTAGGAAGTGTTGACCCTTTTAAAGAGGTCACTTCCGGTTCCTCTGAGAACTTCCTGATTGGTTGAAAGAACCAATCAGGGGTGTGGTTTTGGTGACGTAAGAGGTCACTAGAAGTCAGAAAAACAATTTAATGTTTAGGAACAGATAAAGAGATGTTTTAAGAACAGACAGAAAGATGTTTTGAAGAAACAGAGACTTTTGGAGCCAGTTCTCCTTCTATCTATCTGAAAAAGTTAAACATGACATTTCTTTCCAATAAACATGTTTTTGACCGAAACTTGACTTTTGACCGACTTACAACTTGCTCATTTCAGACAGAAAATCAAAATGCATAATTACTCTTGTAACAAACATTAACTTGATTTCTACTTTGAATGAGGATTAAAAATCATTTATACTGTTTCACAGTTGATTTAAAATGAGTAGTTCACTTCAACATTTAAAATGGTTTGAACTAAACACACTTTTGATTATCAAGACATTTGTAAAATAGTAATGATAATAAAAAAGAGAGTGTTCTTTCAATTGATCAGTGCAGGACACACTTAGAAAGTCTCTGGATGAACTTAATTTTGTGTTTCTGGACTCAAATCAATGAAGTAACAGTTCTTGTCCCAGGAAGGCCCTCAGGGCCAGATTTGACCTGAGGCTTAGTTCACTACACTAGCAATAACAGCATTGTAAGAGAGGGACAATTGAATACGTAGGCCTCCACCCTTGTTTAATGATGGATGATTTATTTTCACAAAGTTGGCCTCCTTTACTCCTCTCTCAAACCATCGTTCCTCTTTATCCAAAATGTGAACATCTTCATCCCTGAAAGAGTGACCACTGGCCTGGAGATGAGTGTAGACTGCAGAGTCCTGGCCTGATGGTGTTGCTCTTCTGTGCTGGGCCATCATTTTGGCCAGTGGATGTTTAGTTTCCCCAATGTAAGACTGATCACAGCCCTCCTGACACTGAACAGCATAATTCAATTCAATTCAGTTTATTTATATAGCGCCAAATTACAACAAAGTTGTCTCAGGGCACTTTACAGAAACATTCACATACATAAAAGCCAATTAGTAAAGTTCTCTATCTAAGGAATCCAGCAGACACGTTGAATCTTGGCTTCGTTGCAGTCTGCCATCTTGAGCAAGCACAGTGGCAACAGTGGAAAGGAAAATCTCCCATTTAAAAAGAAGAAACTTCCAGCAGAACCAGGCTCAGGACAAGCGGTCATCTGCTTTGACCAACTGGTTGAGAGGACAGGAAGAGAGCATACACAACATTACCCTGTTTGTGCTGGGGGACTGGATCTTTGGGATGAACCAGTCTTTGCCGTAATGTATTTTGGGGTTTAAAAGCCACTGGGACGTTGTGTTTAGAAAATAAACGTCTCAGTTTCTCTGATACTCCCTCAAAATATAGAATGACCACTGGTCTGGGTTCCTCCTTTTCACCTGATGGTTGACTGGAGTCCTGTTTGGGTTTCTTTTCTGCTTTCAGGAAGGCCCAGTTAGGATATCCACATTGCTCTAGAGCCTGTCTTATGTGGGATTTCTCCTTCTGCCTGGCTCCTGAGTTAGTGGGGACACTGTTTGCTCTGTGGTACGGAGTGCTGATGACTCCTAACTTGTGTTCCAAAGGGTGATGCGAGTCAAACTGCAAATACTGGTCTGTGTGGGTGGGTTTGCGGTACACCTCAGTTTGCAAATGTCCTCCATCAGAGACTGAGACCTCACAGTCTAAGAAAGCCAACTTGCCACTTTTTACATCTTCTTGTGCGAACTTGCTGTATTTAGCCACAGAGTTGATGTGGTCAGTAAAATGTTGGACTTCCTGAGATTTGATTTTAACCCAGGTGTTGTCAACATACCTGAACCAATGACTTGGTGGTGTCCCTGAAAAGGACATCAAGGCTCCATTTCTACCTCCTCCATGTACAGGTTGGCAACAATAGGAGAAACTGGAGACCCCATAGCACACCCATGTTTCTGTCTATAATATTGCTCCCCATATGTGAAGTAGGTTGAAATTAAATACATTCTTGGCAGCACAGTGGCACAGCTGCTACCTCTCAGCGAGATGGTCAACAGATCAACTCCCTGCCAGGGGCCATTCTGGGTGGAGTTTGCATGTTCTCTCGATGAATGCCTGGCCTTTTACCAGGTACTTTGGTTTCTTCCCACAGACCAAAAACATGCATGTTAGGCGGATTGGTAACTCTAAATTGTCCCCAGGTGAGAGTGAGAGAGTGAATGGTTGTTTGTCTTTATGTGGCTTTGTGTTGGACTGGAGACCTGTCTAGGGTGTCCCCCACCTTTTAGACAGTGACTGTTGGACATGGATATTATTGTTATATGCATGTTACATTATTAAGAGGTGTGATCCCTCACTAGGGTCCTCAAGGAGTCATGGGAGTTTGCCCATCCAGTCTACATGTGTTTTGTGCACTTGGAGAAGGCATTTGACCATGTTCCTTGGGGTACTGTGAGTATGGGATTGGGGGCCCATTCTTACGGGCTCTTCAGTCCCTATACAAGCGGTGCGAGAGTTTGGTTCGTATTGCCGGCAGTAAGTCAGACCTCTTCAGGGTGGGAGATGAACTCCATCAGGGCTGCCCGTTGTCACCAATTTTGTTCATAACTTTTATGGACATAATTTCTCAGTGCAACCAAAGGGCAGAGGGTTTCCAGTTTGGTGGCCTCAGGATTCCATCTCTGCTCTTTGCAGATGATGTGGTCCTGTTGCCTTCATTGTGCTGTGATCTTCAATTTTCACTGGAACAGTTCGCAGCAGAGTGTGAAGTGGCTGGGGTGAGAATCAGCACCTCCAAATCTTAGGCCATGGTCCTCAACTAGAAAAGGTGGATTGCTCTATTCAGGTCAAAGGTGAGGTTTTGCCTCAAGTGGAAGAGTTCAAATATCTCAGGGTTTTGTTTACGAGTGAGGGAAGAATGGAGCGTGAGACTGACAGATGGATTGGTGCAGCATCTGCAGTATTGCGGACTCTGCACTGGTCCGTTGTGGTGAAGAGGGAGCTGAACTGTAAGGCAAAGCTCTCTGTTTACCGGTCATCTATGTTCCTACCCTCACCTATGGTCATAAGCTCTGGGTAGTGATTGGAATAATGAGATTGTGGTTACAGGAGGTTGAAATGAGTTTCCTCTGCTGGGTAGCTGGACTCTCCCTTAAGAGATAGGATGAGAAGTTCAGTTATCCAGGAGAGACTCTGAGTAAAACTGCTGCTCCTCCACATTGAGAGGAGCCAGTTGAGGTGGTTCGGGCATCTAGTAAGGATGATACCGGGGTAGTGGGCACCTCCCTAGGGAGGTGCTTCGGGCATTCCCGACTGGGAAGAGACCTCAGGAAAGACTCAGATCATGCTGAAGAGACTATGTCTCTCGATTGGCCTGGGAACACCTTGGGGTCCTCCCAGAAAAGCTTGAAGAGGTGGTTGTAGAAAGAAATATCTGGACCTCCATGCTCAAGCTGTTGCCCCTGCGACCCGACTTTGGAATAAGCCAAAGATAATGGATGGATAGAATTTACATTATTATTGTTTAGAATATATCTTAGATCTGTCACGTTTCTGCTCCAACCTGTCATGTTCTCATTCATGCCCTGGTTTATGTTACAAAGTCTCTGTAATGCCTATCACCCATCCTACAACACTTCCTGCTCTGCTCACTCCATGCCACACCCCCTGGTTTCTCCTCTGCAATTAGTTCTCATGCTATTCACTTGTTCACTGCCCTATTTAAGCCACAGCTCTTCAGTCCTTCAGTGCCAGATTATTAAAAACCTTGAGTGAGTAAATGTCCAGCATCCATGCCAAAGCCTTGCCTGCCTTTCATGTTCTGATCCCATGCCTGTCTTCTAGATTCTTCGCCTTGCCTTGCCCTTACCTGTTCTGGACTCTGAAATCTGACCATGGCACCGATCCAGTTTCTGATTATCTTTACAACGCCACTTGGATTATTCTCCAGATTTGGATTCTGATTTCTGACCAAAAGTTCTCGACCCAAGCCTGTTCCATGGACCTTCTCTCTGGATTTTCCCCAAAGCTGCACTCTGTATGCTCATTCTCTGCTGCTGCCAACTCACAGTTCTTGATGTCGTCCTTCAGAACCAACAGAAGGACTACACCTTGCTCTCCACTGTGAGGGTTAGTGACTCAGACTATTATAATCATTTTAACCATTCCTGGCTTGTTTTGTCGTGCACAAATCCTAAAACCCAATCTTGTCAGAATAATCTGGCCACAATGGATTCGTTGCTGACCCAGGAATGGTACACTGGTGTGGAAGGGGCCATAATTAAGCTTGAATGCAATGTACTGGAAATAATGGTTAGGTTACATGACCTCTCTCACCAACCTTCTTCACAGAGTCCCGTTCAACCTCCAGTAATTCAAGTCACTACTAATCGTCGAACTTTTCCATGCAATGAACCATGATTTGTTTCCCCAGAATTGTTTAAAGGGGATCCTGATCAATGCCGTCCATTAAGAACCCAATGTGAAATTCACTTTCAGCTGCAGCCATCTTTGTTTCCCTTTGAGCGAGCCCAAGTGGCTTACATGATCTCCCTTTTTCGGGCAAAGACAAGTCTTGGGGTACTGCAGAGTGACAAAGGAACTCAAGGTATTGTCATTCAGTCAGTGATTTTTCTAAAGAACTATGCAGAGTCTTTGATTCGGTACTACCAGAACAAGAAGCTGCACAATGATTATTTTCTATTAAGCAAGGCAACTGGCAGGATACTGTGTTCATCATTGATTTTCACACTGTTTCGGCCGAGAGCCGATGGAACGAAGAAGCTCAACTGATGCTTTTTTCCAAGGGCTAAACAACAACTTTAAGGATGAGCTGGCCACCAAGGATCACCCAGATTAATTCAAACAGCTGGAAGTTCTGACTACTCATGTGGACCTTCGCCTTTGGGAGAGAGACCGGTCGAGAGGAGCTAAAACTGTGAGGATTACTCGATGAGGAATACAAAAAAGCTGACTGTCAACAAGGAAGAGGGCAAGCAATGGAGGTTGGGGTGTGCCACAGAGACCATATTAGCACCAACAAAACTGGTTTGTAGCACTTTGGAGTAAGCTGTGGGAGGAAGAATCAGTTTTGTGTTGTGTGTTTCCTTGACAGACGAAGCATTCTGGATGAAAGGCAAAATGTTTCAGCACAAAAAAAAGACATTCCAGATGACCTGACTGAAAAATGTTGAATTGTATACCTGGATTATTGAGCATGGACTTTGTTGTTTTCAACCAGTTTGATACGACAGTCAACAAGGAAGAGTGCAAGCAATGGAGGAGGGGGTGTGCCACAGAAACCATCTTAACACCAACAAAACTGATTTGTTCCACTTGGGAGTAAGCTGTGGAGGAAAAATCAGTTTAGTGTTGTGTGTTTCCTTGACTGATGAAGCCTTCCGGATCGAAGGCGAAACATTTAAGCACAAAAATAAAAAAGACTGTGCAGATGACCTGACTGAAAAATGTTGAATTGTCAGTAAGAGTCAGAGTTTCTTTATTGTCATTCGCACCTCTTCTGGTAGATGCGGTAGAGTGAATTTATGTACACAGGGTCCCAGTTACATCCAACAATAAAATGCAAAAGAAAAACAACAACATACACGATATGAACCAAGAAAAACATCAACCAAATATACACTAAGCACTCATAACATAAAAACATTATGTCGAACATCAGCACAAACGTGATCATGAGAATGTGTGAGCAGACAAGCACACATGGACACATCAACATTAAAACAGATCAGCAGCAACACGAAACAGATTAGTAGCAACATATTGTGAGAGTAGCTCTGCTGCAGCTCCCAAGATGGCCGCTAACGACCTACACCTGGCGGTCATCTCCCTGATGAGCATCGACTCCTATTTAAGGCTGCAGTCAAGACTACTTGATGCTGGAGCATTGATTCCCTCCCGGTACTAGTGCTCTCAGCCTTTTATGTTCTCAAGTATTTGTGATACTGACCTTGTGCTTCCTATGCCAGCAGTTCCTCGTTTTGGCCGTGCCATTCCAGTCCTGATCTCTCGACATCCTGTCTGGTCTCACGAAACCCGGACCTGTGGACCTTGGATTTCTGAACCCTGTTGCTGGGACTCATGCATCTCGGGACTCCTGAACTCACTCCAGTACCGAAGAAGCTGTAAGACAGAAACAACAAATCAAAATCCTTTCCTCCTGTGTCACTTACCTGCTCCCGACCTGAACAAACTATTTCCCTCTTCCAGGAGTTCCAGTTCCAGGACCCTGTATATATATTGTATATATTTTTCTAGTATCACTGTAAATAAACATCACTTTTCGTAGCTTGAGTCTTGTGTCTTTCTGGGTCTCTTTACAACTGGGTTGCCCGCACATACAACACATATGATTTTTTTCACAGTGATTATTCTGGTTAGAGATTCATGAGTCTAACAGCCTCAGGGTAGAAGCTGTTCCTCAGTCTAATGATTCTACACTTAATGCTCCTCAACCTCCTTCCTGAGGGGAGTGGGGCAAAAAGTGTAAGTGCTGGGTGAGTGGGGTCCTTCATGATGCAGGTGGCCCTCTTCCTGCATCTAGAGGTGTAGATGTCTGTGATGGTGGGGAGACTGACTCCGACAGACTTCTGTGCAGCCTTCACCACTCTCTGCAAAGCTTTTTTTTCCGCAGCTGTGACATACTACAATTGTATACCTGGATTGTTGAGCATGGACTTTGTTGTTTTCAACAATTTTGACACGACTGTCATAAAGGAAGAGGGCAAGCAATGGAGGATTGGGAGTGCCACAGAGACCGTTTTAGCACCATACAAAACTGGTTTGTTCTACTTTGGACTATGCTGTGGGAGGAAGAATCAGTTTTGTGTTGTGTGTTTCCTTGACTGATGAAGCCTTCCGGATCGAAAGCGAAGTGTTTCAGCACAAAATAAAGGCTGTCCAGAAGACCTGACTGAAAAATGTTGAATTGTATACCTGGATTATTGAGCATGGACTTTTGTTTTTTTCAACCAGTTTGACACGTCTGTCAACATGGAAGAGGGCAAGCAAAGGAGGAGGGGGCGTGCCACAGAGACCATCTTAGCACCAACAAAACTTGTTTATTCCACTTTTGAGTATGCTGTGGGAGGAAGAATCAATTTTGTGTTGTGTGTTTCCTTGACTGATGAAGCCTTCCGGATCGAAGGCGAAACGTTTCAGCACAAAAAAAAGGCTGTTCAGAAGACCTGACTGAAAATGTTGAATTGTATACCTGGATAATTGAGCATGGACGTTTGTTGTTTTCAACCAGTTTGACACGACTGTCAACAAGGAAGAGGGCAAGCAAAAGAGAAGGGGGCGTGCCACAGAGACCATCTTAGCACCAACAAAACTGGTTTGTTCCACTTTGGAGTAAGCTGTGGGAGGAAGAATCAGTTTTGTGTTGTGTGTTTCCTTGACTGATGAAGCCTTCTGGATCCAAGGTGAAACGTTTCAGCACAAAAATAGGCTGTCCAGAAGACCTGACTGAAAAATGTTGAATTGTATACCTGGATTATTGAGCATGGACTTTGTTGTTTTCAACCAGTTTGACACGACTTTCAACAAGGAAGAGGGCAAGCAAAGGAGGAGGGGGCATGCCACAGAGACCATCTTAGCACCAACAAAACTGGTTTGTTCCACTTCGGAGTATGCTGTGGGAAGAAGAATCAATTTTGTGTTGTGTGTTTCCTTGACTGATGAAGCCTTCAGGATCGAAGGTGAAACGTTTCAGCGCAAAAAAAAAGACTGTCCAGATGACCTGACTGAAAAATCTTGAATTGTCAGTCAGAGTCAGAGTTTCTTTATTGTCATTCACACCTCATGTGGTACATGCAGTGGAGCGAAATTGTATACACAGGGTCCCAGTTACATCCAACAATAAAATTCAAAAGAAAAACAATGATAACATCCACAATATGAACCAAGAAAAATATCAACCAAATATACACTATGCACTCATAACATAAAAACATTACGTCGAACATCAGCACAAACATGATGAGTCTGTGTGAGAAGACGAGCACCCATGAACACATCAACATTGAAACAGATCAGCAGTAACATATGATTTTTTTTCCACAGTGATTATTCTGGTTAGAGATTCATGATTTTAACAGCCTCCGGGTAGAAGCTGTTCCTCAGTCTAGTGGTTCTACAGTTAATGCTCCTCAACCTCCTTCCTGAGGGGAGTGAGGCAAAACGTGTATGTGCTGGGTGAGTGGGGTCCTTCTTGATGCAGGTGGCCCTCTTCCTGCATCTAGAGGTGTATATGTCTTTGATGGTGGGGAGACTGACTCTGACAGACTTCTGTGCAGCCGTCACCACTCTCTGCAAAGCTTTTCTTTCCGCAGCTGTGCAGCCTCCATGCCACACGTTGATGCTGGAGCACAGGATGATCTTCACTGCACACCTGTAGAAGAAGGTGAGGACAGAGCTTCCCAGAACAGCTCGTCTCAGCCGTCTGAGGAAGTAGAGTCTCTGATGAGCTTTCTTGATCAGGCTGGTGGTGTTGTTGCTCCAGCTGAGGATGGCATTCATGTGTACACCCAAATACTTGGAGCTGGAGACCACTTCTACCGCTGATCCTCTTATGATCAGAGGGGTGTAGGTGTTTTTGTTCCTTCTGAAGTCCACAATCATCTCCTTTGTCTTCTTCACATTGATGTGAAGGTTGTTCTCTTGTATACCTGGATTATTGAGCATGGACTTTGTTGTTTTCAACCAGTTTGACACGACTGTCAACAAGGAAGAGGGCAAGCAAAGGAGGAGGGGGCGTGCCACAGAGACCATCTTAGCACCAACAAAACTGGTTTGTTCCACTCCAAAAATCTAACTGACCCTAACAGATTCTGGAAAACCATCAAATCTCTCAGGCACCCCCCAATCATCTGACCTCCCATCACAACTTCTCATTAACTCTGTTCCTGTGTCAAATAAGCACGAGATCCTGAACTGTTTCAAACATTTTGATGCTTCTAGTTCTCTAGTTCTGTACGATGTACATTCGAGCTCCGTGGCTTCAGCGGGGCGCTGCTCTTTGCTCAAGCAGAAAGAGGCGACTCGACCCCGACCAGCCGCGTCCAATTTGCCCCGCTCAATCTGCCCGTCTCCGAGGAGGGACAGACTTGAGCGCGGCTGCCCCAAATCAGGCTGCCTGCTTCGGATTGAACAAGAAGAAGACATCGCTGAAACCACGGAGCTCAAAAGTTTACAAAGACTTCATCATGATTCATGACCAACCCCTATCAGTTGTAGAAAACGAAGGATTTCACAGCTTGATATTAGCAGCCAAGATATAGTTTATCCTCCAGGAGATATTTATCAGTACAATAGTAAACAATCATAAAAAAAATGATTTGAAAATTATATTAAAAACAAAAACAGCTACATTATAAAGTGATGTAAAATACTAAAAACGGGAACATGTCTGTTGGTTTATGCCATGAACTTAGCAGGTGTTTGAAGCCATTTAACATTTTATTTAATTTAATTCATTCATTTAAAAGAAACAAAATAAAAAAAAAATCATGAAAAATAAAACATTGAAAAGAGCGCAGAAAGAAGAAAAAAATTCTTATATCTGCCCCTTATTCAAAAAAATAAAACAACTTTAAACAATCACTTAAAATTAATCAATTTAATATCCACTTTAAAGATAGGAATAAAAAGAAACATGTTTTGTGTTGGCAGAATTTAATTCTAACTTTAAAACATCCAAAATTAATAAAACTTACCTCAAGTTGCCTTTTTGGACATGCATGAATATATTTGTACAAAATGTACTTGAGAGGAGATTGTTACAGCCTCATATAAAATCAATCATGATCATGATATCGGAACTGGATCAGTATCGGCCGATATTCAGACTTAGGTATCGGGTTCAGATCGGAAGCTTAAAAAAGTGGATCGGTGCATCCCTATATGTAATGTAGGTAAAAACATCCCGGATGCATCCATACAATTCTATGCTGATGACACAGTTGTTTATTGTCGAGCTAAAACAGTTGATAAGGCTTTCCAGCTTTTGAAATCTGCATTCAACATCATCCAGACAGATTTGTTCCACCTCAAACTTGTCCTAAATGCCAACAAAACCAAAGGGATGCTTTTTTCAAATAGGAAGTTGGTCCAAGCAGTTCTTCCTATGATTTCATCCTCAAATGGTATCCCCATTGAGTTTGTTGATTACTATAAATATTTGGGTATCTTGGTCGACTCGCATCTCTCTTTTAAGCTCCATGTTTTTTTTTCTTCCTGCTTTTCTATGGTGAAACCAGACATGTTTTCCCTCCCCCCCCCCCACACCCGCTTCCCTGCTGTGCTCTTTTGTCCTGTGAACCCTTAAAAAAGCCTCTTTTTTTTCTGCATCCTTCATCCTTCATCCTCCAGATGCAGGAAGAGGGCCACCTGCATCATGAAGGACCCCACCCACCCAGCACACACACTTTTTGCCCCACTCCCCTCAGGAAGGAGGTTAAGGAGCATTAAGTGTAGAACCACTAGACTGAGGAACAGCTTCTACCCTGAGGCTGTTAGACTCATGAATCTCTAACTAGAATAATCACTGTGAAAAACCATATCATGTTGCTGCTGATCTGTTTCATGTTGCTGCTGATCTGTTTCAATGTTGATGTGTTCATGCGTGCACATCTGCTCACAGACTCATGTTCATGTTTGTGCTGATGTTCAATGTTTTATGTTATGAGTGCTTAGTGTATATTTAGTTGATGTTTTTCTTAGTTCATATCTTAGATGTTATTACTGTTTTTCTTATACATTTTATTGTCGGATGTAACTGGGACCCCGTGTACATAATTTCGCTCCACCACATGTACCACATGAGGTGCGAATGACAATAAAGAAACTCTGACTCTGACTCTGATTGGAAGGATCAGCTGGTCTCTCAACAAAATCGATCAATTTCTCCCGACAGGAGTCAGGGTAAGGAGGACCCTCTGACCTCTAAGGAAACAAATTGGATTCATGATGACAACTAGATTCTACTGTTTGGGTTGGTGAAATCTGGTTGTCTACAAATTCGTGTGGAGGTGTTGAAGCGTGACAGTGCTCGGACTGAATGTAGAGCTGTGACAGGGAATTGGAGCAGCTGTTATCAGGACTGTGATCTCCCTGACAGCACTCATGAATGGTGGAATAATCTGGAGAAGCTGTGAGCTCAACTTTTGGAGTAAGGGATCAATTCAGCTGTTTTGGAGTTTCCATCAGAGAATATGTACAACAAGACTTTAAAGGCAGAAACAACAATTCACAAGTTCTGCCGGACCCAAACTGTGACCTTGATGCCGGACTTATCCCAACTCCTCCTGGAATGTTTTGAAAACAACAAAGATGCTTTGACTGTTTCCTCACCCCTCCCTTCTCCAAGGCCGTGGACATGTAACAGAACCTCAACTGAGCTGAAGATGAACGTCACCTCTTATCTGGACAATGGCTGTGTGTGTGTGTGTGTGTGGCCTATGCTACGACTTTCCCTTAAAAATTCAATGTTTTCACCGCCTATATGTAAATGTATAATGTCTGTTTATGTTGCTTTGCTGTGGTAGGTTTTTTTGGTGCCTCAAATTGTGCCCTGTCTAGGATACGATGTGAGAGATCTTTTTTTATACCGTCTCTCCTCATGTTTTCTTTCCTTTTCTTATTTAAGCAAAATATTATTCTGAATAAGAATATGAAGGCCGCGCTAATTATTTATAGCCGCAGCTTCGTGCACTCCCCCCATCTTTGGACGACTGTACGTAAATATTTGCATTGTATCTCGGTGCAATGCCAATAAAGTTTATTCTGATTCTGATGTGGAAAACTTGGTAAAGAAACTGAAAGTTAAACTGGTTTTTTTTTTTTCAGAAATAGATCCTATCTAACTCTGAATGCTAGGAAACGCCTTGTATCTGTGACATTCCTTCCCTCCAATGATTATGGTGACATTACTTACATGAGCGCTCCTACAAGAACCCTGCAGATGTTGGATTTTGCCTATCATGGTGCACTAAGATTCATAACTGGCTGTGATTATTGTACCCACCACTGCACCCTGTATTCGCTGGTTAACTGGACATCATTAACTTCACGCAGACTCTCACTGGTACATTTTCATCTTTAAATCACTTCTTGGTCTGCTGCCTTCATACATCTCCTCCTACATGTCTCTGCGTGAGTGCAGTTACAGCGTGCACTCTCATAACATTATTACCTGGATTGTTCCCTCAGTGACGACTGAACTAGGCAAAAGGGCCTTCTCCTACTCCACTCCGTTTCATGGAATATCTTACAAAAAGATCTGAAGCTCTCGACCTTCACCTCTCTAAGTGGCTTTAAGAATCTGTTGGACTCCTGGCAGGGAACAATGCAGACATATTCCTGTTTTTAGTTTTCTATATTCGCCTTAGAATCTAGCTGTTTTTTGTTACCTTTCTTTTTTTAGCTATCCTATTTGTAAAAAAATTAAAATAAAAAAAATTGTATGCCTTTTTGTAACTGTCTATTGTTGTCGCTGTTTTCCATTGTTTTCATCATTCTTTGTTGAAATCAGGTCTCTCTTGTAAATGAGTCCTCGAGGCTCAATGGGATTTACCTGTCTAAATAAAGGTTGAACTTTCACTCTGCTACCGTCTTTACTTACTCTGCTCAACCAGTTTTGTTTTTGCAATTATTTTTTCTATCCTAAACATTTGTTTTTTTGTCATTCAAGTACACCTGGACCTATATCTGGACCTACCATTCTGTGTTCGTTTGTCACTCCTTTCTGGCTTCTAAAACCAGCCGATCAAAGCAAGATGGCCGCTTGTCCTGAGCCTGGTTCTGCTGGAGGTTTCTTCCTTTTAAAACGGAGTTTTTCCTTTCCACTGTTACCAATGTTCTTGCTCAGGATGGGAGACTGTAACGAAGTGAAGATTCTACTTGTCTGCTGCTTCCTTAGATAGACAACTTTACTAATTACCATACCATACCACTTTATTTATAAAGCACTTAAAACAGCTACAAAGCCAACCAAAGTGCTGTACAGACAAAACAACAGGTAACACACAAAGCAAAATACAAAATTAGGTAAATCAGAATATAGACATAAAAACGATGCAATTACGACAAACCAGTGTGGAGCATACAGGATCAAAACACAGATCATCTTGTGTTGAAAGCTATTGAATAGTAGTGAGTTTTTAAACGGGACTTGAAAACCGAGAGGGAGGGGGCCTGTCTGACAAGCAGAGGTAACTCGTTCCAGAGTCTTGGTCCTGCTACAGAGAAGGCCCTGTCACCTCTGTGCTTAAGACGAGTTCCTGGAACTGTGAGGAGCAACTGGTCCGCTGACCTCAGGGAACGTGGTGGGACATACGGTTGAAGCAGATCAAAGAGATGGGGGTGGGGGCGACACTGTTCAGTGATTTGCAGACATACATGAGTATTTTGAACTGGATTCGAAAGTGAACCGGTAACCAGTGCAGTGAGGCCAAAACTGGTGTAATGTGCTCTCTTTTACTTGTACTGGTTAAAAATCGGGCTGCTGCATTCTGGACCAGCTGTAGTGGTGCAATGGAGGTCTGACTGATACCAAACAGGAGCGAATTGCAGTAATCAAGCCTAGATGTAATGAATGCATGTATTACTGCCTCCAGGTTATTTTTGGACAATATGGGCTTCAGTGTAGACAGCTGCCTCAGTTGGAAGAAGCATAATTTTACAATCATGTTTACATGATTGTTAAGCTTAAGGCAAGGGTCCATTATCACGCCCAGATTAGTGACTCTTTGTTTTTCTGACAGGGTTAGAGCGGAAAGGTCGATGTAGTGGTTTGTGATCGTGTCGTTGGGAGGGAACAACATGAATTCAGACTTCTTTTCATTGAAACTTAAGAAGTTTAAAGCCATCCAGTCCCTGATGTCAGCCAGGCAGTTGAGCAGCGGTTGAATAGAGCATGTACCATTGTGTCTTAGGGGGAAGTAAATTTGACAGTCATTGGCATAGAAGTGGAAGGGCATGTTGTGTTTCCAGAAAATAGCACCAAGCGGCAGCAGGTATAAAGAGAATAGGAGGGGACCCAGGATGGACCCCTGCGGAACCCCCCATTTAAGCTCTGCCTCTGCGGAACTAAAATCCTTGATGGAGACACAAAAGGATCTGTCATTGAGGTAAGATACCAATTGAGGGCTGATCCTGTGACACCCACCCACTGCTCCAACCTAGCAATGAGGATCTCATGGTCGATGGTGTCAAAGGCGGCTGTGAGGTCCAACAGGACAAGCAGCACAGAATCACCGGTATCTGTGAATCTGAAGATGTCGTTAAAGACCTTCAGCACGCAGTTTCAGTGCTGTGGAGAGGTTTAAAGCCAGATTGGAAAAGCTCTAAGATGGTGTGATCCTCCAGGAAGCACTTCAACTGGGACTCGAATATTTTCTCCAGTAAGTTAGAAACAAATGGGAGTCTGGAGACAGGCCGGTAGTTGGAAACGACTGAGGGGTCAAGGTTTGGTTTTTCCAGGAGAGGCTGGACAGCAGCATGTTTAAAGGATTTTGGCACCACGCCAGTGGATAAACTACTGTTTACTATATCAAGAATGGACGGACCTAGAGTTGGAAACACCTCCTTTAGTAGTCGAGGGGGGACCACATCAAAGGGGGAGCCAGAAGGTTTCAAGCTGCACATGACCTGCTCTAGAGAAGATAGAGTGATGGGTTCAAAATGGTCAAAAGGAGCTACAGATTGAGTCAAGTCAAAGTCAAAGTCAAAGTCAATTTATTGTCAAAAGCTGCAATATGTACAGGACATACACAGGATTGAAATTACATTTCTCTCAGACCCCGGTGCAACAATAACCATTTAACATTAAAACATTTATTAAACATAAGCATAAAATGAAACAATACAAGCATGATACTGTCTTAAATTGTACTATATGGTATAAAAATATTTTAAAAAAGTATATCTATAAAATAAAATGAAATGAAGGTCCTGACAGTGATATTTGTAGTGAGTGGCAAAGCAGCATATGAAGTGAATGTACACGGTGTATGTATGAAGTCCTTGATATTGGTGTAGGTAAAGTGACATATGCAATAAGACTAGTAAAAAATATATATTTGTATATCAGCGGTAGTGTAATATAAGCAGCAGTGTGAGTATAAACAGTAGTGCAAATGCAAACAGTAGTATGAATAAAAACAGCAGTGCAAATGTAAACAGTAGTATGAGTATGAGGTGGGATGGATGGGTCATAAGTTTGAGGGGAAATGAGAGCCCTGGTGGTCGCAATTTTTTCCAAAAAGAAATGTAAGAAGTTGTCGCACAGCTCAGTCAAGGCTTCCAGAGGTGATGGTTCAGTGAGGTGGAAAACAGAGTTTAGGGTGGAGAAGAGGACACGTGGGTTGTGAGAGTTTGAGGTAATTATATCAGAGAAGAATTTTGATTTAGCAGCTTTTACTGCTTTCTGATTCATCCATCCATCCATCCATCCATTATCTTTACCCGTTAGGGAAAATTTAGAGTTACCAATCAGCCTAACATGCATGTTTTTGGTCTGTGGGAGGAAACCGGAGCACCCGGAGAAAACCCACGCATGCACGGAGAGAACATGCAAACTCCACTCAGAAGGCCCCTGGACCGGGGTTTGAACCAGGGACCTGTTCGCTGAGAGGCAGCAGCTATACCAGTTGCGCCACCGTGCTGCCTCCCTTTCTGATTCATTCAACCTTTATTTAGACAGTTAAGTTCCATTGAGCCTCGAGGACTCATTTACAAGAGAGACCTGATTTCAACAAAGAATGATGACAACAATGGACAACAGCAACAACAATAAACAATTAAAGCTGCAAGCAGCGTTGAAGGGCCTCGCAGTGAAGCGCCGCTGCAGCCTTACGGCGACCGCGGGAACTCCAGCGAGTCTTCCCGGTCGCCATCGAGAACGCTCACGCTACCGTCACGCGTCCGTTCTCCGGAGTGCGCATTAGCCGAACTTTTGACATAAGCTGCGACCGCATATATAACTATTGTAATAATGTAGGGGGTGCACTTGAGTCAAAAGTACATAACCAATACATATGTCTATAAGTGTTCACTGATCACACACCAAAAATCTGGTCCAGATCAAACAAATTTTCACTGAGATATGACTGTTTGAATAATGTAGGGGGCGCACTTGAGTCAAAAGTAAAATACCAATACCATATGTGTATGAGTGCTCACTAATCACACACCAAAAATCTGGTCTAGATCAAACAAATTTTCACTGAGATATAACTGTTTGAATAATCTAGGGGGCGCACTTGAGTCAAATATTAAACAACAATAACAATTGTGAGAGTAGCACTTGCTGCAGCTTCCAAGATGGCCACCAATCACCCCCAGCTGACGGCCATCTCCCTGATGAGCTCCTGCTCCTATTTAAGCCTGCAGACAAGTCTACTCGACGCTGGAGCATTGAGTTCCCCCGGTACTTAATGTTTCTAGCCACTTAGTGTTTCATGGAATACAAGTCTTACCTTGTGGTCTTGTGTTTGCAGTTCTCCGTTGCCTCCTGAGTCCAGTCCTGTTTCCACGGGTTCCAGCTCTCAGTTCTCTCGTGCCTTGCTCAAGCTCTGATCTCTCGTGCCCATCCACTCAGTCTCTGGGAGTATTCATCCTGTTCTGAAGCCGCTGCACAGTGCTTCCATCTCACCATCTTCTCTGGAAACTCTGGGTACCTCTTGGATCAACTCCTACAAGAACCACCAACTGTAAGATAAGAAAGCTACTTGCAAGTTTATATCAAACAACTTACCTGCCCCAGTTGAACTTGTCCTCCATTTCCAGGAGTTCCAGTCCTGATGCCTGTGCAGCCAGTCTATCACTGTAAATAAATAAACACTGTTATTTTTTACTCTGAGTCTCGTGTCGTTCCGGGTCTCGTTCGATTGGGTCACTCCTGAGATACCACAGAAATGCTCCAGCCATCTAAGACCCAGAACGAGGCCAGGAACGAGCCGGCCTCGCCACCCTCCCAAGAGGAACGCCTCGTTGGGGTGGAGAAGATGTTGGAATGCATGTTTAAACAGAACCAAGAGACTAAGTCTAACCTTCAGGAGCTTGGAAATATGGTGTTCGCCATTAAACAGACTCTTTCTCCTCCTCCTGTAGCTCCAGTCGCACCTCCAGAGCCAGTCCCTGCCTGCACGTGCTTGACAGGCCACACTGCGGGAGACATCCTCGTCAAACCATCCGAACTTTTTTCGGGAAACCCTGACCAGTGCGGTGGTTTTCTTCTTCAGTGTGAGCTTGCCTTCAACGGAGCCCCAGGACGTTACAACACTGACAACGCAAAGATCACATTCTTCATCAGTCAACTTAAGGGTAACGCCTTACAATGGGCAACATCTTTTTTGAAGCAACATGAGCTAAAATCTGTTTCGTTTAATTTATTACTCACAGAGTTCCGTAAAATATTTGATAGGCCATTGCAGGGACCCAACGCAGAAAAACGTCTGTTGGGTTTACGTCAGGGCAGGCGATCCGTCTCCGAACACGCACTCGAGTTCCGCGTCATCGCCGCACAAACTGGTTGGAATGAAAGGGCGCTCCAGGGCACCTTCTTAAATTCCCTTTCCGACCACATAAAGGACCAGATAGCTGCACGTGATGAAGCTTCCGACTTCGACGCTCTTGTTAACCTCACTATTTCCATAGACGAACGTTTTCGGGAGCGTTGCCGTGAGCGACGCTTCGACTCCCGGCAATTCTTCACTTACGGATTAGGTCCGTCACCAAATAGCTTCCCCGTTGAAAACTACAAATCCCAGAGTAATTTCGCGTCTACGTCATCACCACAGCCTGCGTTACCTGAACCCGAGCCAATGCAAGTTGGACGGGCCCGTTTAACTCCTGCCGAACGGAACCGACGTCAGATTCACAATCTTTGTATTTATTGTGGTAGTAAGGGTCATTATATTGCCTCGTGCCCCAGGCAGGGAAACGAGAGTGCCTACCAATAAAAAGAGAGGTATTGGTGGGTACATCCTCATTCTCTCTACAACAACACAGATTAATGTTACCCACAGTAATTCAAAATAATCAGAATCGTTTTTCCGTCTCAGCATTGTTAGATTCGGGTGCTGAGCAAAATCTTATTAGTCAAAGATTAGTTAATGAATTCGCACTTTCCGTAGTAGAGATCCAGCCCCTCAATATTGCCGGTGTTACTGATGAAACCCTCGCCCAGATCAAATATAAGACCACCGATCTTCATTTAATCACGTCCGGTAATCATCATGAGCACACCAGTTTCCTCGTTTTTGAATCCCCTTCCACGCAAGTCATTTTGGGTCATCCTTGGTTTAAAAAACATAACCCACACATTAATTGGGAACTGGGTAGGATCGAGAGATGGAGCGACAAGTGTCTAAAGAACTGCCTTCGCTCCGGTATCTCGAAACCTTCCCAGAACCCCAGTCCCGACGATGCGATTGACATGTCCCAGGTTCCCTCCGAATATCAAGATTTATCCCCGGTTTTTAGTAAGAGCAAGGCTCTATCTCTCCCGTCTCATCGTCCTTATGACTGCGCCATTGACCTTCTTCCTGGTGCCCCTTTTCCTGCCAGTCGGCAGTTTAACATCTCTGGCCCAGAAAGAGAGTCAATGAAGACTTACATTGAAGAGTCGTTGGACTCCGGTATTATTAGACCATCCACCTCTCCGTTAGGAGCAGGGTTCTTCTTCGTCTCTAAAAAAGATAAGACCCTGCGTCCTTGTATTGATTATCGTGGTTTAAACAACATAACAGTAAAGAACAAATATCCTATTCCTCTCATAGACTAAATTCATGACCAGCTTCAGTCCGCAACCATTTTCACCAAACTCGATCTGCGTAACGCCTATCATCTCGTGCGAATTAAAAGTGGTGACGAATGGAAGACTGCCTTTAAGACTCCTCTGGGTCATTTTGAGTATTTGGTAATGCCCTTCGGCCTTACCAATGCCCCTTCAGTGTTCTAGGCCCTAATAAACGACGTACTTAGGGATTTTCTCGGTGATTTCGTATTCATCTATCTGGACGACATCCTCATTTACTCCAAGAACCCCGAACAGCACGTTACCCATGTTAGAGCAGTTTTACAACGTCTTTATGAGAATCAGCTATTTGTCAAACAGGAGAAATGAGAGTTTCACGTCTCTTCGGTGGCTTTTCTTGGGTTCATTTTTGGTAAAGGCCACTATCGCACGGATCCTGAAAAGACCCGAGCAGTAGTGGATTGGCCCACCCCGGAGACTAGGAAACAGCTTCAACGCTTTCTCGGGTTCGCTAACTTCTATAGACGTTTCATTCGTAACTATAGTAGAGTTGCGGCCCCCCTGTCACAACTCACCTCCATAAATAAAATTTTCAAATGGAACCCTGAAGCAGATACCGCTTTTAAGAAGTTAAAAGAACTTTTTTCTTCACCGCCCATCCTTTCTCATCCGGACCCGAACCATCAATTCATCCTAGAAGTCGACGCCTCTGATTCTGGTGTTGGGGCCGTTCTGTCCCAGAGGTCCTCCGAGGACAACAAGGTTCACCCATGCGCTTTTTTCTCTCGACGTCTTTCTCCAGCAGAGAGGAACTATGATGTGGGCAATCGTGAGCTCCTCGCCGTCAAATTGGCCCTCGAAGAGTGGAGGCACTGGTTAGAGGGAACTGAGACTCCTTTCTTAATCTGGACTGATCACAAAAATTTAACCTATTTGAGAGATGCTAAACGTTTGACTCCCCGACAGGCCCGTTGGTCACTCTTTTTCAATAGGTTCAACTACTTACTCACGTTCAAGCCAGGATCCAAGAATGTGAAGCCTGATGCACTCTCCCACCAGTTTTCACCTCCAGATACCCCCGACCGTCAATAATCCATCGTACCCTCTACCTGCATTATTGGGGCACTTACTTGGCCTATAGAGAGAGAGATCAGAGAGGCACATAAACACGAACCTGACCCTGGTCTTGGACCCCCCGGAACCTTATTTGTTCCCTCTTCCATGAGGGCCAAGGTTCTAGAGTGGGTCCACACCAATAGACTTTCTTGTCACCCTGGCATAACTCGCATGCTCGCTCTTACTAAGAAACATTTTTGGTGGCAAACCCTTTCCCAAGATGTGAAGGAGTTTGTCGCGGCATGTCCCACCTGTGCCAGGAATAAAACAGGGAACCAACCCCCGGCTGGCCTCCTTCATCCTCTACCGTCACCCAGTCGCCCTTGGTCACACATTTCCATTGACTTCGTTACAGGCTTACCTCCCTCAGAGGGGAACACCACTATACTGACCGTCATCGACAGGTTTTCTAAGGCGGCCCATTTCATTCCTCTTCCTAAGCTACCTTCAGCCCTTGAAACTTCACAGCTCCTTGTCCAGCACGTCTTCAGGATCCACGGCATCCCCTCAGACATAGTTTCCGACAGAGGTCCCCAGTTTATTTCTCAGGTATGGCGATCGTTCTGCAAGACACTGGGGGCATCCACAAGTCTCACATCTGGATATCATCCGCAATAGAACGGCCAGGCCGAAAGATGCAATCAGGAACTAGAGGCCACCTTACGCTGCATCGTGGAGGACAATCTTTCGGCTTGGTCCCGTCACCTGGTCTGGGTTGAGTATGCGCACAATTCACACAAGACCTCTGCAACTGGTATGTCTCCCTTTGAAGCGTCGCTGGGGTACATGCCTCCTCTGTTTCCCAGTCAGGAAACGGACTGCATGGTACCTTCGGTCCTACACCATTTCAGACGGTGTCGTCGAGTCTGGCGACAGACCAGGTTAGCCCTTCTTCGGACAGCTGCCCAAAATAAGAAGTATGCTGACCGCCACCGCTCGACGGCGCCGCCTTACCAGGTTGGTCAAAGGGTGTGGTTGTCCACCAGGGACATCCACCTCAAGGACCTATCCAGGAAAATGGCTCCTCGATTCATCGGTCCTTTTCCTATCGAGAGGATCATCAACCCAGCAGCAGTCCGTCTCCTACTTCCTGCCTCCGTGAAGGTACACCCTACCTTTCATGTTTCTCAGGTTAAACCAGTATCTGAGAGCCCGTTGAGCCCTCCAACCAACCTCCCTCCTCCCCCCCGGTTGATCGACAATCATCCAGCTTTTTCCGTCCGGAAGATCTTGGATGTCCGGCGCCGGGGGAGAGGTTTCCAGTACCTGGTGGACTGGGAGGGTTACGGTCCTGAGGAGCGATCCTGGATTCCATGTTCATTCATCTTGGACCCCAGCCTCATCACTACCTTCTTCCAAGTGCACCCTGAGAAGCGCTTCGGATCGCCTGGAGGCGATTCTTGAGGGGGGGTACTGTGAGAGTAGCACTTGCTGCAGCTTCCAAGATGGCCGCCAATCATCCCCAGCTGACGGCCATCTCCCTGATGAGCTCCTGCTCCTATTTAAGCCTGCAGACGTCTACTCGACGCTGGAGCATTGAGTTCCCCCGGTACTTAATGTTTC
>NC_056500.1:60598439-60600940 GCF_014905685.2 Nematolebias whitei | reverse complement strand
ATACCGTTTTTGCTTTCTCAGCACTGATGTTAATTTGTTTTTATATAGTTTATATTTTTCTTCTTTTTCCTGGGTTGGGCACCTAATAAAATCTTTATATAACTTGTTTTTCTTTTTATGTGACTTTTCCAAACTCCTTGTCATCCAGGGAGTCGATCTGATTTTTGATGTCTGTTTGTATTCTTTAAAGGGACAATGATGATTATAGATTCTTGCAAATACTTCCAAAAACGTATTATAGGACTCATTAACATCATCAACATAAACTTTTTGCCAATTATAATTTAATAATTCTGCTTTCATTGCTTCCACAGGTTCAGGTAATTTAACTCTAACTAAATTGGAATTTGGCTTTGTCATATTTAGATTATACTCGTTACTAGTATCCAACACAGTAAACACTGGCAAATGATCAGTAATATCAGTTATCAACAATCCACTTTTTGTTTTCACATTGAACTTATTTATAAAAATATTGTCAATCAATGAAGCACTGTCTTTGGTTATTCGAGTAGGTCTTAAAATCAATGGATAGAAACCTAAACCAAACGTGTTGACAAATTCACTTGTTTTGATATGCTCATTATATTTCAATAAATCAGTGTTAAAGTCTCCACAAATAAAAGTAAACTTTTCATTATACCTCTCATACGTCTCTAATATTTTCTTATTAAACTCATCTATGCATGAGCCAGGAGTTCGATAAACACAACTAATTAACATATGCCCAGATCTATTACCCTCAATTTTAACAGATAAACATTCCATCAAGTTATCAACTGAAAATGTCATTTTAGCAATAACCTTACATTTCAGTCCTGACCTAATAAACAGTGCAACACCACCTCCCCCTTTGTTAAACCTATTCTGACTAAACATTTGATATCCATCTAGACCATCCAACAGTTCATTTCCTTCAGTGATCCAGGTTTCTCAGATTGCTACCACGCTAAATTTCTCGTCAAATGTTTCAAGGTAACTTTTTATTTTAGAGAAATTGCTTTGCATGCTCCTACTATTAAAGTGAATTAGTGAAAAGCCTCCCAACCCCACATTAATACCGTCTTCTGAATAATATTCACAATCAGGTTTAGTATTATAACTGAAATTGGTCTCTGAGTCTATATCAGTTTCTATATCATAAAACTTGTGATCTTTAAAATCAACACACTTAAATTGTGTACTTTTACCCATACTTATATGATATGTCGTTCACCTCCATCAACATGCACAGAACCAGACAGACAAAATAACAAAGAAAAGAAGAAGAAGAAGAAAAAAAAACCTGTAACCCATAATACCAAGTTTGTTTGTTCCCCTCTTTTCTTCCGTATCTATATGTCTCCAGCTCAGAAACATTGTTGATGGTTAGGACTTTAGCCTGCTCAGGAGAACCATTCAGTTTGATCAATATTTTACAATTCCTTGTACATGTGGCTTGTATTTTTTTTCTCCTTTTTCCGAATCCTTGCTTGGTAAGCAATCTCTGCCTTCTTCTTTGTGAGGTGCTCATTTACAAACACATCTGTACCCTTCAGTTTTTTTTACAACTTTTAGCAGTTCAATTTTGTGTTTTGTACTCACAAATCGAATGATGATATTTGGTCTTTTGTTCCGTTTATCCATGCTTGTATTTTGTTTTTGTGGCACTGTGTAACAAGCTACTATTTTACTATCCAGCAAAATGTTTTTACTGCTGAAGAACCTGATGACTTGCTGCTCCAGTGAAAGTAGTTCATCTGGTGGTGCGTCTTCCCCTTTATTGTCTTCTGCTGTTGTTCTTGCATATGTGCGGTGTGTTGTCTTAAGTTGAGATATCACCACATCCTCCTTTCTTGTGTACAGGTCCTTCTCAAAAAATTAGCATATTGTGATAAAGGTAATTATTTTCCATAATGTAATGATAAAAATGAAACTTTCATATATTTCAGATTCATTGCACACCAACTGAAATATTTCAGGTCTTTAATTGTTTTAATACTGGTGATTGTGGCATACAGCTCATGAAAACCCAAAATGCCTGTCCCAAAAAATTAGCATATTTCATACCACCAATGAAAGACAAGTGTTTTTAATACAAAAAACGCCAACCTTCAAATAATCATGTTCAGTTATGCACTCAATACTTGGTCGGGAATCCTTTTGCATGAATGACTGCTTCAATGCGACATGGCATGGAGGCAATCAGCCTGTGGCACTGCTGAGGTGTTATGGAGGCCCAGGATGCTTCGATAGCGGCCTTAAGCTCATCCAGAGTGTTGGGTCTTGCATCTCTCAACTTTCTCTTCACAATATCCCACAGGTTCTCTATGGGGTTCAGGTCAGGAGAGTTGGCAGGCCAATTGAGCACAGTAATACCATGGTCAGTAAACCATTTACCAGTGGTTTTGGCACTGTGAGCAGGTGCCAGGTCGTGCTGAAAAATGAAATCTTCATCTCCATAAAGCTTTTCAGCAGATGGAAGCATGAAGTGCTCCAAAATCTCCTGATAGCTAGCTGCA
>NC_056500.1:60585945-60598339 GCF_014905685.2 Nematolebias whitei | reverse complement strand
GAAATGTCTGTGTAAAGTGCTCATCCACCGCCGTGTGGATAATTGATCATAATTGTACAGCTCGCGCAGCACGGTGGCGCAACTGGTAGAGCTGCTGCCTCTCAGCGAACAGGTCCCTGGTTCAAACCTCGGTCCAGGTGCCTTCTGGGTGGAGTTTGCATGTTCTCTCCGTGCATGCGTGGGTTTTCTCCGGGTACTCCGGTTTCCTCCCACAGACCAAAAACATGCATGTTAGGCTGATTGGTAACTCTAAATTGTCCCTAGGTGTGAGTGAGAGAGTGAATGGTTGTTTGTCTCGTTTGTCTCTATGTGGCCCTGTGATGGACTTGCGACCTGTCCAGGGTGTACCCCGCCCCTCGCACAGTGATTGCTGGACATGGGCACCAGCGACCCCCGTGACCCAAAATGGAATAAACGGGTAAAGATAATGGATGGATGGATGTACAGCTCGCTGATTAATTATGTTGTTGTTTTCATATTTTGCCAAATTAATGTAAATGTTTGATGTGTTAAACTTGATTCTGTTAATAAATGACCCACTGTCGTGGTGAGTCAAAGATAATTAACGTCTCACGTCCACATTTCATTAAATTCAATGCACGTTTATATTCAGTCCAGAAAAACGAAGAATCCGTTTTAATTGATGAATATATCTCAGCATCTGTTCATCTACAGGAGTTTAGTGTCATTTATGACAAGAAACACAAAAAAGATTATTAGGGCTGAGACAATACGAGGGAGGAGGAGGCCGAGTCCCTTCCTGACCAAACAGAAAAAGAGAAAAGAGAGGAATAAGTTGTATCTCTCACCTCATTCTCACAAACGTTTTGGCTGGACCTGCTGAGTTGTTATTGTCATCGCTAATCACCTGAGAATGGTAAATGGTAAATGGACTCTACTTATATAGAGCCTTTCTATCTTATTTCAAGATACTCAAAGCGCTTCACACTACAATCTGTGTCCTCATTTACCCATTCATACAGCACTCTACTAGATCGCTACAAAGCTAATTGAACAAATCAGTCTAATGAGACTAATCAGTGCATACACTGATGGGACACACATCAGAGGCTATGAGGGGTTCAATGTCTTGCCTAGGGACACTTTGACATGTGACTGCAGGTGGATTCGAACCCCCAACTCTCGCATTGGAGGACGACTGCTCTAACCACTCAGCCACAGCCGCCCCAGAATAAATCCCTGGTTGTCTTCCTGGAAGGAAGGGAGGAACCAGAAAGATGCGCCTGGTGGCAGGATGAGCTGCTCTTCAACCTTTGAAACATTCACAAGCTTGGGGAAAGATGGGGTCAGTGTTGCCAGATTGGGTGGTGTACCACCATTTGGGCAGTTTTCATTCTGATTTTGCGGGTAAGAATTGCTTTTGGCGGGTGGGGATAATATGGGCGGATTTAGAGTCAGATTGGCGGTTTTTGAGTTAACCTCTTAAAAACATTTCAATCATTCATCATTATTGGTTCAAAGCTCCCCTGACCTTTCTCCATCACTCATTGGCTATTCTATTCAGGTCTCTTGTAAAGGAGTCCTCGAGGCTCAATGGGATTAACCTGTCTAACTAAAGGTTGAATTGTCATCTCTGCCAGGGCATTCACTACAGAAAACTGCTGAGGCCGTTTTAGTAGACACCTTATTGAGCGGGGGGACCCATTGCAGCGGTACGTTGGAGCGGCCGCCATATTGGATGTGGCAGAACTGCCGGTCAACCAATAAACGAAATGCACTGAACTTTATAAAGCACCGATCTACAAAGTGTTTTAAGTTGATGCCTGTCATTCACACACACTAATTTATCTGGAAAACAAACAGGCACCAAAGACAACATTTATAACTTTTAAAGTGATTATTAAAAATCTTTACTCCTAATATATTTAGGTAAAAGGTAAGCACTAAACCAACATGTGTATTATTTTGAGTGTTCACAACTACTAATGTGTGTAACACTATTACTGTGGTGATAAATATAGAAATATTCATATTGAACACTTAATCTGTGTCTATAATAACCAGATCCTGTTGATTCTCTGAATAAAGACCACTAACATCCTGATCCATGCTCAATAATCCAGGTAGACAAATCTAAAAAAGTTAAGTCAGGACCTCTGGATGTTCAAAATAATGAATAAATAAAATTAAAATATTTTTCTTTTCTTTTCTTTTCTTTTCTTGTTTTTTTGAACATCCAGAGGACCTGACTTAACTTTTTTTTTTAGAAAGAACACTAACATTCACATTTAACTGATTTTGAGTAATCACATTGATGAAAATATAAACACCAATATATCTTTATAGGAGGTGGGGGTATTGGGTGTGTGTGTGTGGGTGTGTGGGGGTGGGTGGGTGGTTGTGTGTGTGTGTGTGTGTTGGGGGGGTGTTCAAAACAATAACCACAACAATATATTGATTGGGCAGGTTATTGTGTGATGGGGCGGTTTTTAACAGATATTTGGGCTGGAAAACCTCAACTTTATCTGGCAACACTGAACGGGGTTGAGTTTGTTTTTGGCAGCTCATCGTAAACATCTCCTCCTTCATGGATCACATTAAACCTTGTCGAAAAGTCAGAATCTTATTAGGTTTTCCATTTGGTTAAATGTTTTCTGCCAAGTAGATTTTTTTCTTCAGTGGATGATATTGAACATCACTGTTGGAAGAAACTGTAGGACTGTTGTTGTGAGCAGGGGCAAGTAACGAGACTTCTGTTGATGAGTCTGCGCCAACATGCACTAAGTCTCTTGGGTCAACATACTACACACATTTTTTTAGGCCCGAGCAGCGAAGCGCTGCGAAGGCCTATTGTAATCACTCTGTTCAGGCCCGAGCTGCAATTGTTTCCGCCAAATGAATGGGCCTTTTGGGGGCCTTAACATATCCCAAAACTCTCCAAATTTGGCGGACGCATCAGGACCGGTGAAAAATTACGTATTTTAAGGACAAGGCAAAAAAAACAAACAGAAACGGCTCAAGAGCGCCACCTAGAAATTTTCAAAATAACCACCACATTAACCTTAGTTTGTCGTAGAAACATGAAATTTGGTACTCTTGTCCAATTCCCCAAGATGCACAGAAAACCCTCTGGCACCAACATTGTATGATAAACAAGAAGGCAGCCATTTTGGAATGCCATCCCAATTTTAACACCTTTTTGGCGATTTACAGCCTCCGCATTTGACGCAAAGTTATCTAAACGGTTCGTTTCGGAGCATGCTGAAGGGGCAGGGCCAGAACTCAGTTGGACATCTCGCCATAAAAAACGAAACGCTAATAGCTCCTACACAAAAACTGTCTGAAACATCAAACCTTCAGTGATTGATCCACATCCGGTCCTCTGCAAGACTAAAGGTCAAATCATAACATCAATTAAGCCATGCCCCCTGACAATAGGAAGTGTAAAGTTTTACGTTGAACGATCCCTATGATAGTGTGTCCATTGACCGAAGACGTGTTGGTGTAACTTGCTGTCCAACACTGACCGTTTTGGGTGGAACATGTGGGCGGTGCGGTGTGGCGAAGTAAGACATAATGCCATCGTCATACATTTGGCTCTAAGGGTGCATTCACACTAGCCCTGTTTAGTCCGCTTTAATCGAACTCTAGCTTGTTTTCCTTGAAAGTCCGGTTCGTTTAGGGAGGTGTAAACGCGCCATCGAACTCTGTCACGGAACAAATAGGCGAACTCTGGCCCGGGCTAAAACCTGGGTCTCGGTCCGGTCGAAGTGAACTCCAGCGCGGTTCGAGCGCAGTGTGAATGTAAACAGACCGGACCCCGCTCCGCAGGGTAAACAAACACGCATTTCTCTGACCTTATATGGAGCTGTCAGCTGCCTTGTGTGAAAAACAATAATCTCCATGGTCTTCTGTCTCATCTTCTGCACATGCTAAGTCCATTTTTGAAAAATGACAAAATATAACTCCTAAAACTGCTAAAACTTGATGCCACTTTTTTTTTTTTTTTTATTTACAGAAGAAGAAGAAGACATGTCTTCAGAGGTTTTTGTGTTGTTTCTTTCAGTAGTTCTTGGTGCAGCGCCCCCACAGGTGAGCGGGGGAATAGGTTGGTTCAACAGGTTGACTCGACTGCACAGTGCAGTGTGAATGCAAACTCACCAGCTCAAATGTAAACAAAAGGTCATGAATATTGGTCCCGAACTGAACCGAGTCTACTGGACTATCTAGTGTGAAAACGACCTAAATTGCACAGATGTGAGCCGAGGTTAACCAAAATCACTATGATCAATCATTACCCACCCCTTGAACAGGAAGCCATGATAAGTGGACAATAGCCTCCACAGCGCCCCCTAGAATATTTTCAAACTTCAGCCCCAAGCCATTTTTTGACTGATAATTCTGAAACTCGGTGTACATATGTATCTTCTCAGAACCTATGAAAAAGTCTCTTGGAGCCCTGGGCCAAAACCAAGAGGAAGCTGGCTATTTTGGGTCAAATGGTCATTTTTGGGCATTTCTATTTGAGAATTTTAACAAACTCCTCCTAGGGATTTAGAAGGATTGCCTTCAAACTTGGTGGATATGCCCTTAAGACATTGGAGAGTAAAAATTATCTAAAGCTTGCGTTTCTGTATTTGTTAAAGGGACGTGGACAGGCCTCAAAGTTGTGCTACACGCCATAAATTTCCAAATGCTATAACTTTCCCATTGAAAGACCTAATTACACCAAACTTGGCATGAGTCATCCCTGTTGAATGCCTGACGATCCACTACTGTTATATTCTGAGGTCATCAAAGCCCCCCCCCCCCGCCCCCCCAGAACAGGAAGTCACTTTTTTAACTTTGAATGCTCCCTCTCCCTTGACCTAATTAGGATGATCCTGTGTTAGAAGATATTTAACAAGTTGGTCTGGCTGGAAGTGAGAGGAAGCAGGTGCCAGTTGCTTCTTTTTTACCGTCTGCTAGGTTTAAAAACAAGACACTTCGTTCTAATAACTTGTCTCTGTCTGTTTCTGACTTTCGACCGACATCACTACTTTTCATTCAGACAGAAAATCAAAATGCATAATTACTTTGTAAATAAACATTTAACTTGATTTCTAATTTAAATGAGGTTTAAAAATCATTAATACTGTTTCACAGTTGATTTAAAATGAGTGGTTCACTTCAACATTTAGAAATGGTATGAACTAAACACACTTTGGATATCAAAAAGAAGAGTGTTCTTTCAATTGATTAATTCAGGATACAATTAAACAGTCTCTCAATGAGCTAATTTGTATTTCTGGATTCAAATCAATGAAATAACAGTTCCTGTCCCATGAAGGTCTTCAGAGACAGGTTATGGTCGGAGGCCTAGTTCACTACACTTTCAAGAGCACAATTTGGACTTTCTGTGCATCACAGAGACTTGGATGTCTCCGGGTGAGTCCAGCGCCTTTACGGAATTACTACCACCGAACTGTCTGTGTTTTAATGCACCGCGGCCATCAGGCCGGCGCGGTGGTGGATTATTAACAATATTCAAATCAACTTTTGACTGTAAACAACTGCCCATTCCAGTTTCCCACGCCAGCTTTGAGCTGAGCGTCTTTGAACTCGGACATTCACCTCCGACGTTATTTGCACTCGTCTACCACCCACCTCGGTCTAAGGATTTCATAAATGAGTTTTCTGACTTCTTGGCTGAAATCACACCAAAATATGAGCATGTTTGCATTATTGGGGACTTTAATTTGTATGTGTGCTGTCAGGAGAAGCCCTTGGTTAAGGACTTTTTAGATCTATTGGACTCATTTAATTTAACTCAGCATGTAAACGGTCCCACCCAAGAGCACGGACATACACTGGACCTTGTTTTAACTCATGATATGACTGTTAATAATCTTGTTATTAGTGATAATGTTTTCTCAGACCACATGCCAGTCTGTTTTGAGTTCACCCTCCCCCATCTAACTCCTAAGTCGTGCATTCTTGCACGTAGGACTCGGACCATTAACCACTTCACTGCCACACATTTCACAGATGTTTATAACTCTGAAATGATAATTCAGGCCCCAGTGTTTCTCACCACCCCTGAGGAGCTGACATCCCAATTCAACTCTGTCTGCTTAAAGACTATGGATCATGTTGCACCTGCTAAAACCAAAAAAATCAAAAATCAAAGCAGAACCTTGGCTGAGTGACGTCACCAAGGCCGTTAGGCAGCAATGTAGGAGGGCGGATCAAAAGTGGAGGAAAGACAGGCTGTAAGTCTTTTTCCAGATACTTAAAGAGAGTTGGCGCCGTTATCCACTTCCACTTCCGGTGAGCTGATGGACAGCAGCTCCCTCCGGCTTCTCTGCAGTCTTTTATCATCAAACTGACCCGTTTTTTTCGAACCGGACTAAAGTTGGTCGTCCTTCCAACGGAATTCGGTGTTCAGTGACTCAGAGAGCCAGATAGGACCATCCAAAAATATATTTTGGTCCAGGCCCGGCCGCTCCCACCCCACCGGTCACTCTGAGCGCACCCTGCCGGTCAGGGGACCCCTCGAGCTGGGGAGTCGTCACACGAAGTTCTGGTGTTTTTTCTCTCGCTCTCTCTCTGGACCTCAACAAACTCTTATCTGGACCTTTGTGGTTCTACCTGGTTCCGACAAAAATCGCCGGGTGGTATTTCGCTGGTTTTCTGCTGGACTGGCCCTCGTGGTGTCTTCATAGGTGTGGGGGAAGTGTACCTGTGACCCTTGAACTGGACCAGAACCGAACCGAGGTGGCTGTGGGGGATTTTATCTTCAACAGAGCCGGTCTCATCTTCAGTGAGCAGCCCTTTACTTTTACCGAAGGACTGTCCACCTCCGTGGAATCGCTGTGTTCAACTGGAGGAGACGCTCCGGTGCTTTGAAGTGCCGCCGGACCGGGCCGCCGGACCGTAGCAGAACCGTGCCGCCGGACCGAGCCGCCGGACCGGAGCAGAACCGGGCCAGGGACATCTTCAGCCTCTTTGTCTCTCGTGCTGTGGAGCGCCGGAGCCGGACTGGAGCAGAACCGGACCGGACCAGTGTCGACTTCAGCCTCAGCCTCTCCGGTCAGTCTCATTTTTCACCGGGGGTGCCTCTCGTGCTGTCGGGTGCGGAGGTGTCGTGCAGAGAAGCGGACGAGCAGCGTGGAGGAGCAGCATGGAGGAGTAGCGTGGAAGAGCAGCATGGAGGAACTGCGTGAAGGAGCAGGGCTGCGTGGTGCTTGAGAGAAGTTCGGAGTTTGTATCGGAGTTGCTCAGGCCTCCATCCAAACTCATTTGGATAATAATTAATTTTATTCCGGATCACGCTGTTGGCCCCTGTTGACCTGAAATGAGTTAGGATCATGCCTTTCATTTCAGGAGGATTTTCTGGCAGCTCCTTGCTGTGAATTATCTGTTTCTGTTTTGGCCTGTTGATTCTGGACCCAGCTTCTGTTTCCCATGGGAGCATCCATCCATCTTCACTGGGGGGCCGGAGCCCCCCTCAGCCCAACTCAAACTGCAGTTGGGCCACCTCGTCGGGTTTGTTTGCCCATTTGAACTGTGATGTTTAATGGTCTGAAACTTTTCTGCATCATTCATATTACTGTCACTATTTTCAGTTCTCAGATTATCTGGAGTCACTGAATCTTGTTAATACACCTGAATCTGCCCATCACTGTAACTTTCACTGTTTTTGGGTTCTGAATGATCACATCTTCATTAATGCTTCTCATGGTTCGATTATGGGGGCTAATTGTCACACTGTTAACTCCTGTAATTACACATCAGTCACAAAAAACTCAAGAAAATGTCTGATAATAATGTTGTTACTGCTCTCAGGGATTCAACCCAACCCTGGACCCCCCACTATTTATGACACCAAATGACTTTAAAAACGTGTCTGGGCTTCATTTTCTACATGTAAATGCTCGTAGCCTCCTGAGAAAACTTGATGCCTTGAAAATTCTGGTCAGTTCTTCTGGGGCAGATGTTATCTTCATCTCTGAAAACTGGCTCAACAAATCTGTACTCAATAATGACCTGGCAATCAATGGATTTAACATCTACCGCTGTGATCGTCAAAAAAAGAGGGGGGGGGGGTCGCTGTTTACATCAGCGATTCTTTGGTTGCTAGTCCTGTGTCTTCTAAAACAATTCCAAACCAGTTTGAAGCCTTAGCTGTAGACATCACTTTGAATGGTGGCCAGATCTTATCTGTAGTCTGCTGTTACCGCCTACCTTCAGCAACACCTGAGGCTCTGTCCTCCCTGATGGAATTTCTTGGTAATTTAAAATTCAAAGAGATCCTTTTGGCTGGAGACCTCAACATTGATTGGTGTAAGTCGACCCCCCTCTGTGATAAATTCAAGGAATGTTGCCTGTCTTTCAATCTTACCCAACTGATCAACTCTCCCACTAGATTAAACAAAAACTGTCCGGAAAAATCCTCCATCTTAGACCTATTTCTAACTAATATGCCTCACAAATTCCCTGGTACAGGTGTATTTGCCAATATCTTGAGTGATCATTGTGTGACAGCTGCTTTGAGAGATATTAAGCTTACACCTTCTAAGCGCAGATTAATTCAAAAAAGGGATCTGAAACATTTTTGTGAACAGTCATTCCTCTGGGATCTGTCTCACTTTGACTGGCATCGTATTCTGTTAACTGATGACGTGAACTCCGCTTGGAACTATTTTCATAATAGTTTCATTTATTTTGTGAACAAACATGCTCCTTTTCGTCAGTTCAGAATAAAGGGACGAGACAGCCCCTGGTTTACTCCAGAGCTGGCTGACCTCCTGCACAGGAGAGATCATCTTTGGGCCACAGCGAGAAAATCTGGCTCAGACACTGATTGGTTGAGTTTTCGACAGATGAGGAATAAATTTACAACTGCTGTCAAAGCTGCAAAACACAACTATTTCTTATCTCAGACCTCCAAAAATCTAAATGACCCTAACAGATTCTGGAAAACCATCAAATCTCTCTCAGGCACCCCCCAATCATCTGACCTCCCATCACAACTTCTCGTTAACTCTGTTCCTGTGTCAAATAAGCACGAGATCCTGAACTATTTCAACAAACATATTGTTGCTTCTAGTTCTTTATTTGACACAGTTACTAACAGAAAATCAGCCACTTCCCCTAATAACCAAACTTCTACAAATCAAATCCCTCCTACAAGTCAATCCTCAGTTAATCTCACCTTCTCTTTTTCTCCATTCTCAGTCAGTGAGGTCAATAAACTGTTAAAAGATCTTGACCCTAAAAAATCTGCAGGTCCAGATGAACTTCCACCATATTTCTTAAGGCTGCTGCTCATATCATCACAGTCCCTGTGACCCACATCTTCAATCTCTCCATAAGACAAAACTCCATCCCAGACACTTGGAAAACAGCCTTTGTTCTTCCTTTGCTGAAGGGAGGTGACCCCACCTCACTGAACAACTATCGACCAATCTCTAAACTCTGCATTTTAGCCAAGGTTCTAGAAAAACTGATGAACTCTCAAATCAAAAATTACCTGGACTTATTTAACATCTTACCTCCCCATCAATCTGATTTCAGGAAACAACACAGCACAACAACTGCTTCGCTGAAGGTTCTTAATGACGTTGTTGAAGCACTGCATGCTAAGGATTATTGTGCTGCACTTTTCTTAGACCTGTCTAAAGCTTTTGACACTGTGGATCATAACATCTTGTGTCATAAGCTCTCAGAAATTGGTTTCTCAGAACACACCATTGGTTGGTTCTCTAACTATCTTTCAGACCGGAGGCAATGTGTTCAACATAATGGTACTTCCTCCAGTTATTTAACAGTCAACAATTGTGTACCACAAGGCTCAGTCTTAGGACCCACCCTCTTTACAATCTACATACATAATGTAGGTAAAAACATCCCTAATGCATCCATACATTTCTATGCTGATGACACAGTTGTTTATTGTCGAGCTAAAACTGTTGATAAGGCTTTCCAGCTTTTGAAATCTGCATTCAACTACATCCAGACAGATTTGCTCCGCCTCAAACTTGTCCTAAATGCCGACGAAACCAAAGGGATGCTTTTTTCAAATAGGAAGTTGGTCCCAGCAGTTCTTCCTCCGATTTTATCCTCAAATGGTATCCCCATTGAGTTTATTGATTCCTATAAATATTTGGGGATCTTGGTCGACTCACATCTCTCTTTTAAGCTCCATGTGGAAAACTTGATAAAGAAACTGAAAGTTAAACTGGGTGTCTTTTTCAGAAACAGATCCTGTCTAACCCTGAATGCTAGAAAACGCCTTGTATCTGTGACTTTCCTTCCCTCCATTGATTATGGTGACATTATTTACATGAACGCTCCTACAAGATCCCTGCAAATGTTGGATGCTGTCTATCATGGTGCACTAAGATTCATAACTGGCTGTGATTATCGTACCCACCACTGCACCCTGTATTCACTGGTTAACTGGAAATCATTAACTTCACACAGACTCTCTCACTGGTACATTTTCATCTTTAAATCACTTCTTGGTCTGCTGCCTTCATACATCTCCTCCTACATGTCTCTGCGCGAGTGCAGCTACGGAGTGCGCTCTCAGGACATTATTACTTGCAAAGTTCCCTCAATGAGGACTGAACTAGGCAAATGGGCCTTCTCCTACTCTGCTCCTGTTTCCTGGAATATCTTACAAAAAGATTTGAAGCTCTCGACCTTGACCTCTCTAAGTGGCTTTAAGATTCTGTTGGACTCCTGGCAGGGATCAATGCAGACATGTTCCTGTTTTTAGTTTTCTACATTTGCCTTAGAATCTAGCTGTTTGTTTTTTTGTTGTTACCTTTCCCTTTTAGCCATCCTATTTGTAAAAAAAAAAAAAAAAAAACCCTGCAGTATGACTTTTTATAATTAGGCCCGAGCAGCTAAGCGCTGCTTAGGCCTATTGTAATTGTGTCGTTTATTATTATTTTTCTTGGGCCGAAAGAAACGCTAATTTGGAGGCCTTAACATATTCGAAAACTCACCAAACTTTACCAAAACTTGTCCCCCGCGTGAAATTTACTGTAATGGAACCAAAAGTGGGCGTGGCCAAACTGCTCCAGATCGCCCCCTAACGTGAGATATTACGACTGGTAAGTCGTAGAGAGCTGAAATTTGGTACATACGTAGAACCCATTGAATCAAGAATGGGTATGGTTTAAGGCATACCTCTCTTGGAGGTATGCCTTAAACCAAACAGGAAGTCGGCCATTTTGGGTCAAAGGGTCAATTTTGGCCGTTTTTCACTTTTCGTACACGGCGAATTTGAACGAACTCCTCCTAGGGATTTCGCTCAATCGGTTTCAAACTTTCGCCATTTTGCTCAGTAGGCATGGGAGACCAAAAGTTATCAAAACGGTGCAAACCGACGCATGTTGAGGGGGCGGGGCCGGACCTCAAAATTATGCTTCACGCCAAAAATTTCCAAACGCTACAACTTTCACGTTGAAAAACAGAATTGCACCAAATTTGGCATGAGTCATCCCTGTCCCATGCCCGACGATACCCTGAGGTCAAATTTTGACGTCATCAAAGCCCCGCCCCCTCAGAACAGGAAGTGACTTTTTTTGCTTGGAATGCTCCCTCCCTGACACTCTTGACCCAATCAGGATGATCCTGTGTTAGAAGGCAGATAACAAGTTGGTCTGACTTGCTTTGAAGCGCAAAGCGTTTCCGCTGGAGGATGTGGGCGTGGCGGCGTGGCGAATTCAGAAGTGACGCCGTTACAATACGTTTGGCTCTAAATTCCATAGATTTTTTCCGATGTTCATCAAAATCACTATGATCGATCAATGCCCACCCCTTGAACAGGAAGCCATGATAATTGCGCAATAGCCTCTATAGCGCCCCATAGAATATTTTAAAACCTCAGCCCCAAGCCATTTTTCGACCGATAATTCTGAAACTCGGTGAACATGTGCATCTTTTACAGAAAAGAGCTGTACGAATTATTATGAAAAAAAACTATAGATATCCGTCGAATACTTTATTTCATCAACTGAAAATTCTGAAATTCTATGATTTGGTTAATTATAACATTTTGTTGCTTATGTATAAGGCACATACAGGCATTTTTCCCATTAATATTCAGACGAATTTTGTTAAAAGAGAGAGTGTATATTTTCTTAAAGGAATTGAGATGTTTGTGAAGCCTTATTTTAGTACCAGTTTGAGGGAACAATCCACAATAATTCAGGGGATAGGATTGTGGAATGGTTTGGATGTTAACGTTAAAAATGCCAGATCACTGTTTACATTTAAGAGATTGATAAAGACAAGTTTCTTGAAAGAATATGGAAATCATTAATATAAATCTACTTAAGTTGTTGTCTGATTTGATTTAGACGTTTGAGTTTTATATTTTAATTTCACTAAATCGTTATTGTCTTTGTGAATTACATTTAAATTTAATTTTGTAAAA
>NC_056500.1:60580038-60585689 GCF_014905685.2 Nematolebias whitei | reverse complement strand
CCTCCGGCCACAAGTAAAACTTGTGGCCGGAGGAAGGCGAGACGGCCTGCCGGAGGTCACGTGGGTGATCGACACTTTCCCTTTGTTCTCAGCGGAGCTGGCCATCAAACCCTTAATCTGACGAGATTAAGGTCCGCTCGTGTCAAGCACGGGGGCGGGGCTAAGGTGCAGGTACTCCTTTTGATGTGTCGACTGTATCATAAACTGTACTCCATTAATAGTTAGCTTTAAAGGGAAATGTACAAGTACGTAGTGAGTTTACCAAATTTCATGTGATCAGTGATCGCATTAGTTTTAGGACGTTGTAATTTTTGTTTGCGCCATGTTTTCTATGTTGTGTGAAGGCTTCAAGGCCGGGAGGCGTTGAGGGAGACGTAACAATGGAGAGAAGGAAAAAGGGGGGAGTGAGCTGTGTGTGGGGCGGAAGCGAAGGGTTACTTTTCTCTTTTTTCTGTGTGTGTCTGTGGGTGAGTGGAGCTTCCATATCCTGACCGCAAGGGGGCGCTGTTGTATAAGGCAAGGACAAGTCTGGACTCTGGGTTGTTTCAGGCCACAGACTTGTATTTGTTTTATTACAACTGCGGCCAGAAGTGCATGAAAATAAAATATTTGAATGCCTGAGTGTGTGAATGTTGTTATCAGGTGTGGAACTCATAAATGTGGAACATGTGAAGCCTGTGGAAAATCTACAGGATCAATATCAGAGACAAAATGCACAATTTATGGGAAGTATCAAAACGAAAAAGAGGCAATTAGCTAAAGACCAGCAGACCAATAGCTAAAACAAGCAGAAATAAACTTAAAATACCAAAAGTAAGTGGGTAGGGCTTGGTGTTCCTGGATTAGGCTATAAAAGTTGGATTAATTTAAAATAAAGGTGGAATTAGCTGATATTGGCATGAAACAGCTAAATGGTATCTGTAATGTTAGCAGGTGTATCTGAATCTTCCAAACATTAGCTGACAGGAGCTTGATGTTCAGAAATTAACAGAAATACGTCAGTAGAAGTAAAAAACGTTGGAATAAGCTGAATACAGCTTAAAAGAGGGAGGAGGTGCTTGGAGGTGGTACATCAACAGGGGTGATCGTGGCAGGAGGAGATCAGAACGCCATTTTCAGTCACTGAACGTTGGGAGAGGGACTTCATACATCGTTTAAACTAGGGGAAAGGTAATGCATCGTTTAAAACAACACCAGTAGGAGAGAGGCGGCGGAGTTAGATAATACAAGCACGCAGTTGATTACACCACAGCTGTCTGTTGCCAGACACAAACGGGGATAAGCTGTACAATCAGAGTTGACGGTGAGGAAGGAGGCAGTGACCTCGGGAACAGTTGATATGCAGCAATGGTTTGAATCTCAAGGCCAGAGGGGACATCACGTGTACGAGCTGTAATTAACCAGGAGATGGAGTCAGAGTGAGTCAGCTGGAGGTAAGGTTGGAACATCTCACTGTGTGGGAAGAGGTAGATGTCAGACAGCCAAAACAGATGGACAGCCACTCACTGAGCGGGCGAGGGACAGAGGTGAATTGATAACAAACGTATTGAACATACAGGCGAAGGTGAAGAGCTGCTGACAGAGAGCTGGTGACATGATGCAGAGAAGGAAGGTAGATGGTTGAGGTGTCAAAGAGACCAAGTAGAAGAGCAGCAAGGCTCACAGCAGTCGTGATGGGTTCAAACTGGTTTATCAGGGTGTGGATAGAAAGAGAAATGGAGTAGGGGTGGTCTTGGAGGAAGTGAGGCGTAGGTCTGACGAAGGCCTAAGAAGAATGATTCGTTGTGGTGACTTCTGAAAAGGGTAAAGCCGACGGAAGCAGGACAAATAAAACAAATAAATATCATAAACCGGTCAAATTAAGTTTAAACATTTCTGGATGACACATTGTAAACAAATTAGCCTAAATTACTTCTTGGAATTGACAATAATATCAGGTTTTAAATTCAACTAAAAAAAAAAAACGACAGAATAAAAAATAAGTAATAAACAAAATCCTTGACACTCGTAAAACAAAGTAAAATTTTATTCTGGTCAAAGAAACTTAACTAAACTCAAATTGAAATGATTAGGTCAAATAAATTAGGAAACTAAACTCGAGTTGAAATACTTGGATTAAATTAATCAGTCAATTAATCAGTCCACATGAGTTTATCACATATTGAAAATGTTTAGCGTTTAGGAGCTGTTTCCTTCTAAGAGCTGCCGGAACTAGGTTAATTATGGGACAACAACAATTCTAGTGGGTAAATGACATGACTTTAACTTTATGACTTGAGATTTCACACAGGTCCTAGGAGTGCAAAAGGACAACAGAGATGTGTACATGGTGAGTTTAAGAAGTTGTACTTTGTGAACAAAGGTACATGTAGACGTTTTTGTGCAGTGACAATGGACTCTGTGATGTCTTGAAGGGTATACATAGTCTTGATTGATTTGAATTACAAGTATTTTGTTTGTGATACAGTGAAACAGCATAGTATGAGATGAAATGATTTGCAGATTTGTTATATAACAAGAAGTGATTACATATTATCATGCTGCCTAAACCTTTACAAGGTCTAAATGGATAATGTGGACCTGAGAGTGGACTTCACTGTCAGGTGGTGAGTCAAAACACATATTCTACAAGATGGAAGACATTGTTTTGAAGGGAATATCTTATGCAGTAGGGGTAAAGACTTAGATTGTGCAGGGTTTAATGGAAGTTTTCACTCTTATGTAATTGAGCGTTTAACACATCTGTTGTACAATCCAGGACACCGGAATGACTCCGTTGAAGGTAAACGCTGCAGTTCCAGAGTAGAACTTGCTAACAGATGATTAATGTGGATAACAGATGAATGTTGAATCAGATTTTAATAATTGGATTGTTTATTTTTCCTTCTCAGTGGCCTGAGAGGACAGACCTGTGGATTGGGAAGATGAGTCTGGCTAGGCCCACAAAACACAGAAGTTAGCATTTAAATGCATACAGCATCTATCTGAGTTTTGATCAGGACTCTCTAGTGCTGGGTGCTAGATCAGATACCAGAGGTGTTCAGGTGGGCGCTGAAGTTGGGTCTGTGAAACTGACCAATGAGACGGTTCAAAGACGTTGTCAGTCAAGCACCACTGACACAACAACAAAGAACTTGTCAGCCAAGTAACGTGACTTTTCAAAGATCTAACAGTCCAACAGCAAACCGAATTAACTGTCCAGAGGGGGTCCTGGAGTTTGTCCACAGCGAGAATATCCAGTCAAGTATGGTGGAGGATGCGGGCAGTCTTGCTCAAGTCTCAAGTCTTGCTGTATGCTGAGATATGTACTGCTGAACAAAGCTGAACTGGTCTCCAGACCGAGGGAGACAAACTTAAGACTGAAAGGCTGAAAGAAGAGCTGGTAGTCAATCTGTCCAAGGTCACTAACATCAACTGCAGCCTGACGGAGGTGTCAACCCCACATTTGGTCTGTGATGGTCATCTAAGCGCCTTGGTGTCGTGATCAAAACTGCAGTTGGCTTTGATAATAATCACTCACATAGACTCATTTTAAGACAGGTGACACAACATGACACAGAAGTACTGATGTGGGAGGGCTAGATGATTCGCCCTTCTCCAACTGCTCTGAGATGAAAATTGTTTTATTACCTCTAATGCTCCACACCCCTGAGCAAAATGTTGATTTTTAACTTTCCGTTTATACAGGTCAGGAAGTCTCATTCAAGAGAAACCTGTACCTGAGACCTGATTTGGATGAAGTTCACTAATGTTTTCTAAAATAATACTAAATGATTGTCTTTGCCTTGAATGAGCTCATTTGGTGGGTCTGGTTTGATACAAGGGATGAAATTTATTTAATGGTTAACTCTTTGCTAAATTATAGGAGAGCTTGGGTTGTATTTGGCTATTTGTTTGCAAAACCTGGGTTGAATAACAGTAGTGGAAAGATTAAAACTACACCATTCTTTATAGTTCTGAAACTAATACTCAAACTGGGTGTTAGTGGTTTACGGAGGGTAATACTTCAGATTTGAAACAGAAAACTTTCAAAAAGGGGGTAGGTGAAGGCTGCTCTTAGCAGGGAACAGTTCATACAATGATTAGATCATTACAAAATATACAAAAATAACTTCTTAGGGTTTTATATTTAAAAAAGCCAGTAGTAAGTCTGAAGCGTTTAAAGGATCATTTAGGATAATCACATTGACATTTGAAAAGTGGAATAAATCAGAAGCCTACAAAACGACATTGCACTTGTATATTGTATATTGTAGATATCGGTTTAACAACAGTATTTTTTTCTTTCTTTGTTGTAATGTGTACAGATTCCAGAAAAGGGGGACACCCCTAGCCTGAAGTGGATTTGAGCAAAGGTTAAGGGGAAATGGGGTGGTTCGATAATTTTAAACACAACTGACTTGACTGGACTGGACTTATAGTTTAATTGGGCTAATAAAAGGTGTCATGAACAAAGTATTTTAACCACATTTTTCTCGTTCTCTCTCTCTCTTTTACTTTTCCTCTTTCTCTCTTTTTCTTCCTTGCTCTTTCTTCCCCTCTCTAGCACAGACAGGTACCTTGAGGGAAGATTAAATTATTTTTTCTCTAAGTGTTATATGTCAGTTGTTTTAAAACTTGTAAGGTTATATTGTACTTTGATGCTGTTGGCGCAAGCGATTTAATGAAGTTACTTCCACAGCCTCCAGGAGGAGGGAGGCCGGCGTGGGGAGTGCTTATTGCAGGGTGTTGTTGTGTATGTTTTAACTTTACTAATTGTAGGTAGACCTGTTGACTGCAAAGGCTTTGAAGGATGAAAGAAGAGACGAGAGAACACAGGTATCCCTGGAGAAGTCCAGTATGTACCTCATTTCAGTTTCAAGTGTATAGATGAATGTAAGAACAGCATTTTATTTAAGTTTTTCAAGTTCTGTTTTATTATAACATTAGAGTGTAAGAGTTCACACTAGCAGTAGCAATAATGACCACTAGGGTGTCCCATAATTAAGAAACAGGTTTTACTCACTAGGAAGTAACTACAGTCATTTTTCCAGGCCCACAAATGGGTCATGGATCCCACAGATAAAATAATCAAAAGGCCATGCAGGGTGTTTAACAATTCGCAAGCTTTGGTGTCCAGCTTTTCTCACCAGGAGGGAGAATCTCTGACCCAGGAGACAGACTCACATCGGACTGGGTCCTGCTGAGAAGAGGGACAGGACCCCACCAGGTGGTGGAGAGAACATCACACGCCATCGGTCTCCAGAAGGAGAGTGACACCTGTTACGACCACAACCAGGGCACCCCTGGAGAGGAGCGGAATCGATCGCTGGACCTGATTGAGGCTGATCTGCTGGAACATCAGCTCCCCACTACATCTGGAGGAGGTGACAGGACCTTCGTGGGAGCTCATTCTTTGCCCCTTTGTTCTGGTTGGAAAAAAGGCAGTAGCAAACATTGGAGAAGAAGTCTCCGCTCTGCCTAAGTCGGTCAGTCAGGTGGATCGGGTAAGGACGAAGATTACCAGCCCTGACCGTGAAGAACAGAAGACGAGTCAAACTGATTTTAGTTTCGTCCCAATGCACACACGTCATTTAGAATGTTTAATCAGACTGATAAGGTTCTGAAGACTTTACATGAAGATATCTCCGCGGGCCGAATCCCGCCGAGCA
>NC_056500.1:60575360-60579938 GCF_014905685.2 Nematolebias whitei | reverse complement strand
CGTGTCTAGATCAGACCACACTTCAGCAAGTGTTGGACTGTACAGATCAGGCACGCTTAGCACAGCATGTCAAGTCCAAGACTCGACAACAAAACAAGTTTAACGTACTAATAGCTCATCAACACCATCACTATTCCAATAACAACACATTCAGTGTAGGACAACACTCCAGTAGTCAATTACATGCCAGGGAGACAGAAAAGTGGGTGAAAAATTTATCTGACAGACAGTTCACCCAGCCAGAGACAGAGATTCTTGCCAGGGGACTGAACTTTGCAGTTGCACCAAGTAGAATTCCTCTGGTGGAGATGATCACAGCTACTGAGTCAGCCATCCGCAACAACAAAATTAAAGAGGCTGAAGCAGAACAGCTCAGAATCAAAGTTTCAGCCTGCCTCAGCAATGCCAAACCACCACCTTCCAACATCAGTAGAGAGGAGAGGGATGCACTCACCACTCTTAGCAAGGACAAAAACATCATCATTCTCCCAGCAGACAAGGAAGGTGCACAGTGATTTTGAACCAGAAAGACTATCATGAGAAGGTTATGACACTCCTTAGTGACTTAAACACTTATGAACCTCTGAAAAGAGATCCAGGAAGTGGTTACAAGAAAAAGTTAATAGATTGCCTGAAAATTTTGGAGCAGGACAAGGCTATTGACCGTTTTCTGTACCACAGACTGTACCCAGGGGAGGCCACACCTAGTCTGTATGGTTTACCTAAAATCCACAAACAAGGTGTACCTTTAAGACCAATTGTTAGTATGATTAACTCTGTCACTTACAATGTTTCCAAATATCTGGCGTCTGTACTCATCCCTTTAGTTGGCAGCTCAGAACACCACATACAGAACACCATGGACTTTGTGGACAAGGTGAGGGATGTCATCATGGAGACTGATGAAACAATGGTCTCTTTTGATGTCACATCACTCTTTACGTGCATTCCTGTTGATGATGCAGTAGAGGTGGTCAGTTTAAAATTAAAATCAGACACCACTCTGAGCAGCAGGACCACACTTTCCACAGAACAACTGTGTCAACTCTTGAAACTGTGCCTGCAGTCAACCTACTTCTCATATGGGGAGCAATATTATAGGCAGAAACATGGGTGTGCTATGGGGTCTCCAGTTTCTCCTATTGTTGCCAACCTGTACATGGAGGAGGTAGAAAAGAGAGCCTTGACGTCCTTTTCAGGGACACCACCAAGTCATTGGTTCAGGTATGTTGACGACACCTGGGTTAAAATCAAATCTCAGGAAGTCCAACATTTTACTGACCACATCAACTCTGTGGATAAATATATCAAGTTCACACGAGAAGATGTAAAAAATGACAGGTTGGCTTTCTTGGACTGTGAGGTCTCAGTCTCTGATAGAGGACATTTGCAAACTGAGGTGTACCGCAAACCCACACACACAGACCAGTATTTGCAGTTTGACTCCCATTACCCTTTGGAGCACAAGTTAGGAGTCAACAGGACTCTGTATCACAGAGCAGACAGCGTCCCCACTAGCTCAGGAGCCAGGCAGAAGGAGAAATCCCACACAAGACAGGCTCTAGAGCAATGTGGATATCCTAACTGGGCCTTCCTGAAAGCAGAGAAGAAACCCAAACAGGACTCCAGTCAGCCAACAGGTGAAAAGGAGGAACCCAGACCCAGACCAGTGGTCATTCCATATGTTGAGGGAGTATCAGAGAAACTGAGACGTTTATTTTCTAAACATAACGTCCCAGTGGCTTTTAAACCCCAAAATACATTACGGCAAAGACTGGTTCATCCCAAAGATCCAGTCCCCCGGCACAAACAGAGCAATGTTGTGTATGCTGTTCAGTGTCAGGAGGGCTGTGATCAGTCTTACATCGGGGAAACAAAACAGCCACTGGCCAAAAGGATGGCCCAGCACAGAAGATCAACATCATCAGGCCAGGACTCTGCGGTCTACACTCATCTCCAGGTCAGCGGTCACTCTTTCAGGGATGAAGATGTTTACATCCTGGACAGAGAGGAACGATAGTTTGAGAGAGGAGTAAAGGAGGCCATCTTTGTGAAAAGAAACCTTCCATCATTAAACAGGGGTGGAGGCCTCCGGGTTCAACTGTCCCCCTCTTACAATGCTGTGATTGCTAGTATCACTCAGCCCTCTGTGAATAGTAAACAGCCTTCAGTGTGCTAATGATCCATTGTTATGCTGATGGTCCTTCTTGAGCATGTGATCAGCTGATTTTGGTTGTCAGCAGCAAAACTGGTTGATCCACCCTGAGACGGTGCTATTTAAGAGACTGAGCTGAAAACAGCACCTCAGACTGAGGAAGTCTCTCGGATGAGAGACGAAACGTTTCTACATTTTTTGTTGATTTGCTTTGTTTTGTTTTTTTGAATGTCCAGAGGACCAGATTTAACTTTTTTAGATTTTTCTACCTGGATTATTGAGCATGCATCAGGTTACCTATCTATACTCTGTCAATGTTGCCACCATTTGCAAAGGAAACAAAAAGAAGTGCATCACTGACTCTTTCTGATGAAGATTGTGCACAACTTCAGTCAGAAGAAGAAGAAGATGATGATGAATTAATACCTGGTCACTGGTACCAACCTCTTCCCACTGCAAGGGGTAGCGGCTTGCCAGTGACCACTGTTATTAATCTGCCAAGACCTCCCACAGAGGCTCCTGTTCCTGAAGCAAGATCTCCTGAACAGTCTCCCTCAACAACAGCTGTATTACCCTTCTCATCTGAACAGTCAGAAGAACAAGAGGAAGTTGAGCTTCAACCTGAAAGTCGAAGTGGATAAAACCAACTTGAAATGGTGAACCTGGAGGAAACCTCCCCAGAAGTTGAAAATGATCCAGACTCGTCTTCTGAATCTGGCACCTCCTCTGCTCCAGAAGAAGGAAGTGAGAATAAAATTTAAACTCCAGAAGGAAGTGAGCATGAAATCTTAACCCCAGAGCCAATGTTACGAGTATCCACTTGAACCAGAAGAGCTCCAGACCGTTTACAATATGATAAACCAGGACAATCTATCCTTAAGAGCATACAGTTGTTGTTTCATAACCTGGCCGCATCCTTAAATCCTGCATTGGAGGATGAAAATCATTCACCTGATATCATATGTCAGCAGGTGATCCAGAGCCAACCAGCACCGTGGACAGGGATATACATGGGATTGCGGGGGAAGGTGTAACCCATATTACTAAAATACATTATAAATAACCCACACCATAGCAAATGTCACATGATCAATAAACCCTTCCAGGATTGGCCATCACGGCTTGGCAGAAAAATTATTTAGACAGCTGACAAAGGGGGTGTTGACGTTTGTTTGGCGTCTGTTTGCTCCTGCTGTGGCTGCTGGATGAAGACTTGATGTTCTAAGCAGAACTAACCAACGACTGCTCTTCAAAATCCATTGCAACATATAATCATACCCTTGACTCAGTGGTAAGCTTTATATATTTTTCGTTTATATATATATTTTTTTTCATTTAGCCTTTATTTATCCAGGTTAGTCTCATTGAGCCACGAGAACTCATTTTCAAGAGAGACCTGTTTTTTTAGGGAGCACATGGTGGGGGTTAAGGGCCTTGCTCATGGGCCCAGAGTGGGGCGAATGAGGGTGGGGGCAAGTGTGGGTATTTCATATTGTGGTTTATAGCAGTAATGCTGAGTGGTTAGAGCAGTCGTCCTCCAATGCAAGAGTTGGGGGTTTGAATCCACCAGCAGTCACATGTCGAAGTGTCCCTGGGCAAGACAATGAACCCCTCATTGCCTCTGATGTGTGTCCCATCGGTGTCTGAATGTGATAAAGCACTGATTAGTCTCTTTAGAATGATTTGTTCAATTAGCTTTGTAGAGATTTCTAAGAGTGCTGTATGAATGGGTAAATGAGGACATAGATTGTAGTGTAAAGCGCTTTGAGTATCTTGATCAGATAGAAAGGCGCTATATAAGTACAGTCCTTTTTTTTACCATTTACTACTACCGCAGCTGCGGCACTTCATTAGCAAAATGTTTGTTTTCAGATTTGAAGTTTAATTTAACCCTTATACTTAAATTGCACCGGGACATTGTGCTCACTGGTTAATTTGTCTTAAATGTGTTCTTTCATTCGGCTATAATGCCTGAATGATTTTGGGTTCTGTTTGTATATTTGACTTATTTTGTGATTAAATATGCTAACCGGAAGTAGCATTGTTGAATGTAACTGCGCAGTTAAATTAATGATTTTTCCTATGGAATACTGCATGGAAAACCCATATGATTACTGAACTGTTTTAGTTAATTAAAGGGTGTATTGTCTGCTGGATTCCTTAGATAGAGAAATTTACTAATTGGCTTTTATGTATGTGAATGTTCCTGTAAAGTGCCCTGAGACAACTTTGTTGTGATTTGGCACCATATAAATAAACTGAATTGAATTGAATTGAAAATTGTATTAATGTTTACCTGTAAACTGATTTGAATAATGTTTGAATTTAAATTGATGTTGATTATTGTTCTGGCCATTTACAGGTCAGGTTTTTTTCTACCTCCAAATGAAAACTGAACTGAACAGATGGCGAGCTGGTAGGAT
>NC_056500.1:60571742-60575260 GCF_014905685.2 Nematolebias whitei | reverse complement strand
GATTGGAATTATAGTCCTGGGAGGACACAACTGAACTTTCAAAAAGAAGGAGAATTACAAGGAACTTGGGAAATAAATATAACGACAAAGAACTCTGAAACAAAGTCTTGAACAGACTTTTTGAACTGAAATCGGGGACTGCACATAAAGTGCTCTGAACATTTATTTTGAATTATTGAATTGCATAACAAATGCTTTTAACAGTTATTCCCTGCATCCTGTTGATAAATTGGGCAATATATATTGTGGGTGTATACTTTTTGTTGTTGTTGTTTGTTTCTCTCTCAAAATAATACACTTTTCAAATTTTCCCATCTGCTGTGCTAAATGGTCATTATTCACTTTAATCAGGCTCCATAAAGAACTATTCTTCTGTGTTTCGGTCATTGCGTTGCCCATTAGTCCAAATAAAACTAATAAATAACGGCATACGTTACAGGATTATAGATACTTTATCAAATTATGCAATTTCATTTTAAAGAAATCGGCACATTTATGTATTTTTCATGAACAACTATTTACAGTATTTACATCTAAAAAAAGTTATGTCTGGTCCTCTGGACATTCAAGAAAACAAAACAAACAACAACAAAAAATGTAGAAACGTTTCGTCTTTCATCTGAAAGACTTCTTGAGTCTGAGTTGCTGTTTTCAGCTCAGTCTTATGAATAGCACCTTTTCATAGTGGATCAACCAGTTTGCTGCTCACATGGCTGTCATCAGCAAACTGGTTGATCAACTCTGAGAAGGTGCTATTCATAAGACTGAGCTGAATACAGCACTTCAGACTGAAGAAGTCTTTCGGATGAAAGACGAAACGTTTCTTTTTTTGTTTGTTTGTTTTGTTTGTTTTTTTGAATGTCCAGAGGACCAGACATAACTTTTTTAGATGTTTCTACCTGGATTATTGAGCATGCATCAAGATACAGTATTTACAGTGATTCACACAGCTTGAGACTGAATATTAAAAATACGAAGGAACAAAAGGTTGATTTATACATTTTGTTTTTTACTGCATTGATATACGTAAACACATCGATGAAGGTGTTGAAGTAAAACATGTCCAGTTTAGACTTATCTGATCAATCATCAATCCATTCATCACACCATACCCATTCAACAGATTTTGTTTAGTGTACCCCCTGATCATCTGAGCTGCCAGTGCTATGACAGCAGACTCCTCCTCCACACTTCCTCTGCAAGCAACACGGAAAGCGGAAATGGCTAGCAGTAAGCCTTGGTTGTCGAAGCTGTACCCATGCAGGACATCTGGACTGCTCCCTGGTTCTGGCCTGTACTTCATGTGACACTTGCAGAGACTGAAGATGCATAAGTTGATCGAGTGTGGGCACAAAACACATGTTGGGAAGACTATGCAGCATCGAAGGAAGAGCAGGGAGGTCTGGAGCCATGTGGTACAGAATGATGCTACACAGGACTTCTCAGGTGGGCACTGGTAAGACCTCAGTGAGCACTGAGGCACAGGCCCAAGTCTGGATGGTACTAGCTCCAAAGCTGTGGGGCCATCTGTAAGAGTACCGCTGCCTGCAGCTCCTCCTCCAAGATGGCCGCTAATTGCCCACACCTGACGGCCATCAGACTGAGGAGGCGTCCCGGCTACAAAAGGCTGTAGTCCAGTGCTACTCTTCGCTGGAGCATATCACCTTCCATGGTAGTTGTGCTTCAAGCCTTTTAGGCTATTACTCACAAGTACTAAACTTACTCTCTTGTTTCCAGTGTTTCCTGGTTCCTCGGCTTGTTAAAAGGACCCCTCGTGATCCTTTGGTTTCCTGACTCCTCGTGTCCTGTTCCTGGTCCCTCGGACTCCCTCGTGGCCTGTTCTTGGTTTGTAGACCCCCTTGGGTCCCTCCTTGGCTCAACCTCCCTCGTGCCTGGATCTCCCTTGCCTGGTGCTTCTAATCCAGCCAGTGCCTGCCCTGCCAGCTACTGGACTCTCTCTGGACTTTCTGGTGCTCTCTTGGAGGATTGGAACCCACCTCTGGACCAAACTGTAAGAGATTCACAGAACACAAAATATCAGCTCCTAAGAACTCCACCTCCATTCTGACTGTCCTCCTCTACCTCCTCCAGGAGCTGCAGAGAAGCTGCACCAGAACTGTATATTATTTCACCTGTAAATAAACACTGTTCTTTTGTATCCACCTGAGTCTGTCTCGTTCCGGGTCTCATACAAATCTGGGTTCCCTGCGGTTATGACACCATCTCTAGGATAAGTGGTTGGGACTCCAACTGGTGTAGTTTTTCTCCCGATGCCAGGATATCAGGATGTCAGGATCTGGAAGTCGTCCTACAAACACACGAGTGGCATAATCACAATAAGTTTTGACAAAGGAAACATCGACATAAAAACATTAACCCAAAGGTTATACCTGTGAAAGCTCAGTAAAGCGAGGAGTGCAAACATCTTTTCCCCACAGTTTTGGGCTTTCACACCACCACCTCGCTGGCAGATTCAGGATGGATTCCCTTACAAGAAATAAACATACAAATATGTCAAATAAACTAAAAAATAAATAAATGTAAAGGCCAGGGCGTCAGAAGCATCCGTAATGTGGGGGGGGACACAATGTGTGTAGGTGTGTGTGCGCGTGCATGTGTGTGTGTGCATGTGCGCACGTTTAAAAAAAAGTGTTCACTAGTGTACAAAAAAGCAGCATTTCACCTATTTCCTTTAATTCCACACATTTAAAACATGTTTCTCACCAAGTTTGTGTAAATTCAGCTGTGGGTTTAAAGTAATTTTAACTTTAATACAGAGTGTCAGATCAGCACTATTTGTGTTTATAGAGAAATTTAAAAAAATCACCACTAGACTTTTTTACTTGTGTTCAACACTACTCATCTAAATGATGTTTGTCATGAAGCTTGAGGACAATAAGGTGTGGGGTTTTAAAGACATTTCAACTTTAATGCACCTGAACACACAGCGTCTCTTACACCTGCAGCGTCTTACAGCGTCACCGTTACTGCTAAGCTAATATGCTACAGACGTAGCGCTCCTCTCAAACATCCTCCTAACATGAATATATGTTCATGATCAACCCCCCGGTCAACAACTGCCTGCACAAAGCTCGCTAAACTGGCGAGTGAGTAACACAGAGGTCGGTCCATCTCCTCCACCTGTGCGTGTTTTCTGCCGAAGCGGGAGGAGACGCACAGAAACACTGCAGGTGTTACAACATATTCTGTGACCACTGTATGTTGTGACCGTGGCAATTTAGAGTTGGAGGAAACCAGGAAAACTTGGAGTGGAGTTTTAGTGGCCCGAGTATTCTCCTATTAATTAAGTGGAATTGATTCGTTCATGAAGAAAGAAACTGTGCCGCCTGAACTAATGTTTTATAGTAAGGGGGGGGGGGGGGGGTCCAAATGAACGTTTTTTTTTATGTTGGGGGGACTTGTCCCCTTCACATGTAATGGTTGCGACGCCTATGTGTAAAGGGACAAGTGAGCAATTTGGTAGGACACAGTGGGACAGATTTGAGAGTTAAGATTTT
>NC_056500.1:60566425-60571732 GCF_014905685.2 Nematolebias whitei | reverse complement strand
AGCAATTTGGTAGGACACAGTGGGACAGATTTGAGAGTTAAGATTTTTACTTAACTTGCAAATACTACTAATTCATTTAGGTTGAACCTGTATTTATTCATTACCTAGAAAAAACAAACAATTCCAAACAAGTAAGGATTCAAAAAGCGTTAAATACAAAAACAACTGGACTTTATTTGTAACAGAAGACGTTTCGCTCCTCACCCGAGGAGCTTTCTCAATTCAAAGAGCAGTGAGTAAGGGTTTCAGGTTATAAGGCTGAGTGAGATAAGACACACACACATAAGACACACACACGTAGATTGGCAGTGCACACCTAAACACCTTAACAGTAAGTCTTTGTTCATCTAATTCACAGACGAGGCCCCTCTGTTCCCATCAAGTGCGAAAACTGGCTGGGAATCTGTTTTAAAGTTGCATTATATGTTTTTGAAAGTGTAAATCTGAGGCCTTCTGCTCTGTTAAGAGACGGCTTTTCTCTTTTTACATAAATTGCTTCCTTCACCCCCCTCTCAAACCATCTGTGTTCTCGGTCCAAAATGTGCACATTTTGGTCCTCAAAAGAGTGTCCCTTATCTGTGAGGTGGAGGTGAACAGCTGAGTCTTGTCCTGTGGAGCTGGCTCTCCTGTGTTGAGCCATGCGTCTGTGAAGAGGCTGTTTAGTTTCTCCAATGTAGAGGTCTGGACAGTCCTCGCTGCACTGGACTGCATACACTACACCACTCTGTTTGTGTATGGGTGTTTTGTCTTTAGGGTGGACCAGCCTCTGTCTGAGAGTCCTGCTGGGTTTGAAATGTACTGGGATCTTGTGTTTGTTGAAGATCCTTCTGAATTTCTCTGATACTCCAGCAACATAAGGGATGACAATGTTTTTACGTCTGCTGTTGTCCTTTTTCTGTTTATTAGTGTGTTTTGTAGATTTCCTCGCTGACTTGACAAAAGCCCAGCTAGGATATCCACATGTTTTTGAAGAGCTTCTTGAATGTGTTTTTGTTCCTTTTCCTTCCCTTCTGTCTTCGTGGGGACGCGTTCGGCCCGATATTGTAAAGTTCTGATGACAGAGAGTTTGTGTTCCAGTGGATGGTGGGAGTCTAACAGAAGATACTGCCTTATAACCTGAATCACTTACTCACTGCTCTTTGAATTGAGAAAGCTCCTCGGATGAGGAGCGAAACGTCTTCTGTTACAAATAAAGTCCAGTTGTTTTTGTACTGAATGCTTTTTGAATTCATCATGTCCTGGATGACTGAGAATCTTCACCAGCAAACAAGTAAGGAGAGAAAAATATATTTTACACAAGTAATATTGAGACTATGACAAATTTCACATGGCACTAATAATATACAGGTGGGAACGTTATTACAATTATTATTATGAGAATCGTAACCATCATATACTAAATAATATAATGGAAAATAATGTTTTCCACTCTTATTTTATTTTATATTTTGTTTTACCTGTGTTCTTTGTCTGTGCCATCTTTGTAAATCTCTTGTGCAGGCCAGTGCAGGAGGACCAGTTGGCAGCTGGAGTTGGGAGTAGTGTGCAGTCTGGTAAAAAAAAAAAAAAAAGTGCAACTACATGGTTATAAATACCTTTACCAGCTGCAGTTCTACAGTAATAAGCCAACAAATCAGCCTTTTCTTTTTTTCAGCACCCAGTAAGATCTAAAATAGATAACTGTTTTTAGCACACACACAGGTGGGGTGACGTGGGAGAGACGCCGTGCTTCACGGTAGTCACAATTAATCAAACAATTAATCAAATAATTAATCAAAAATCAAACAAGATCTATTTCTTAAAAACATAATTTTTTGGACTATATACTTGCCTTCTATTTTTTTCTTTTTAATGATTTTTGGCTGTCCGTCGTTGGCTCTGCGGACTGCTGGGGCTGTGGAACCCGACCGTCTGGGCGTTGAGCCTTTGGGCGGTGGCTGCTGAGGAGCAGCTGTGGTGGAGTGGCTGGTAGGTCTGGAGACTGGGCGTCGGCCTTTGGATTTGGTTCGTGGGGCTGCTGTTTGCCGGGATGTGTGGGATCCGCGTGAGTGCTGGGAGCGGATGAACCAGCGAGGATCCTGCGGGTCACTGGGCTGCAGGAGCCGGTCTTCGTGCGTCGGATTTGGGGGCTGCGGTGTTGCAGCGGAGGTCTTGGGACTCTTTGCGTTGTGACCAGGTCTCGGATTTGGCTGAAGGTTTGTGGAGATACTGCCATCGGGCAGAACGTTTGTCTTAAGAAATGTCAAGTAAATCCAAACAAAAAAAAAAAACAAGAGCAGCTTGATCATAGTTTGGATGACATGGAGGAAATAAAAAAATCCTTGAACTTCATGAGTTCTGAATTAGTGAAACTTACATCACAACAGGAACTCCTGATGGGTTTGTTCGAGGAGGTTAAAAAATTGAAATTGCAAATAGGAATTAAAGATAAAAAAATAATGGATCTGGAACAAAAGATTGATGACTTGGAACAGAACACAAGACAAGATAATCTTGTCATAACCGGACTGGAAGTAAAGACTCGGTCATATGCAAAAGTGGCTGCTGGTGTAAAAACAACAGAAGATGCATCACAGCAAGAGCTACAGACTCTGGAGGAGCAGGTGGTGGATTTTTTACAGGACAGGGATATTGATATTGATCACAATGATATTTCAATATGTCACACCCTGCCCAGCAAAACAGAAAAAAATAAACCAATAATTGTTGTAAGATTTATTAGCAGAAAAACAAGAAATAATGTAATGGTACAGGCTAGAAAACTGAAGGGAACAAAAGTTTATATAAATGAACATCTAACAAAGAAAAATGGCAATATTGCTCGTGAAGCAAGGTTGTTAAAAAAACAGAACAAAATAGTATCAACATGGACAAGAAATGGAAAAATTTGGATTAAAGTACAGGAAGGTTCACAAGCTAAAATAATACAAGAGCTAAAGGATTTGGAAAGATTGAGATGAGCTTAGGAGATGATGATATATTGTATTATGAAATATTTTGTACATAAAATCGACAAAACGAACACCCTGATGAAAAAATACATTGAATCATGACGAGGTACGATGAATCAGAATTTAAAATATATAATGTAGAAGATGTTATTGATAGAAATCTTTTTCCAGTTGTAAAAGGTAGTGAATATTATAACGTAGAACAGTTCAACAAAATTAATATGGCAAATGGAGCACTCTCTATAATTCATTTAAATTGTAGAAGCATTAATGCAAATATATCTAAGATATCAAATTACTTAAAAAAAATTAATAACACTTTTACAATAGTAGCACTCTCAGAAACATGGCTAAATGATGGAAACATAAATAATGCTTATATTGAAGGGTATGAATTATTTCACATGAATAGGAAAAATAAAAAAGGTGGAGGAGTGGCTCTGTTTGTCAAATGTGGAATAAAGTGTAGATTGAATAGTGAAATGTCAATAAGTGTTGACAATATAATGGAAATGATAACAATAGAAATAATAAATAAGAATAATAAAAACATAACAATAAGTTGTGTATATCGATCACCAGGATCAAAAATAGAGTCATTCACAGACAAAGTCATGGAATTATTGGTTAAGAGTTGTAATAAAAAAGTTTTTTTTGTGTGGAGATTTTAATATAGATCTAGGGAATATAGCTGATTCATATAACATCGGTACATTTATGGATTCAATGTATAGTTTGAGTTTTTTCCCGTTGATATCAAATCCAACGAGAATCACAACACATAGTGCTACAGTAATAGATAATATTTTTATAAATATCACAGATGGTGATGTGATAGGTGGTATTCTGATGACTGATTTAAGTGATCATTTACCAATTTTTACAATTTACAAAAATGATGAAATTTATATAAAACCAATTATAAGAAAGAATAAAATAATAAACACATCCAAAAAAGCATTAGACAAATTTAAAGATGATTTAGATAAACAAAATTGGGAAGATGTGTATGTTGATGATGTGAACAAATCTTATGATAAGTTTATGAACATTCTAGATGTTTTGTATAAAAAAATTGTGTGCAAAATAATTATATAAAGAAAGATACTGTTGATCAACCATGGATTACGAAAGGATTGAGAAATGCATGTAAAAAAAAGAATTATCTGTATTCATGTTTCTTGAAATCCAGAACACATGAGGCAGAAAATAAATATAAAAAGTACAAAAATAAATTAGTTGGGATCATAAGAAAACAAAAGAGGGAATATTATAGTGAGTTATTACATAAAAGTAGTGGTAATATGAAGGCAACATGGCGAGTAATGAACAGTGTTCTGAAAAAACACAAGGTTAGTACGAGTCTTTCTCAATATTTTGTGGAAAATAATGTGGAAATCCATGATGAAAATGAAATCGTAAATGGATTTAATAATTACTTTGTAAATGTTGGATCTAACCTTGCAAATACAATACCAAAAGTGGATAAAAATGTGAGTTATTTAATCAGTGATTGTGTAAACAGTATGTTTCTAAAGGGAACTGACAAAGAAGAAATAATGAAGGTAGTTAAAAAAATTACTGACAAAAGATCAAAAGACTGTGAAGACATGGATATGATAGTTGTAAAAGCAATAATAAGTCATGTTATTGAGCCATTTACATATATATGTAATTTGTCATTTTCAACAGGAATATTCCCAGACAGAATGAAAATAGCTAAGGTAGTTCCTCTTTTTAAACATGGTGACAAATGTGTATTTAACAACTACAGACCTATATCTTTGTTGCCACAATTCTCAAAAATTCTAGAAAAACTATTTGTGACCAGACTTGACCTATTTCTTGATAAAAATAGTATTTTAAGTAATAGTCAGTATGGATTCAGATCAAAAAATTCAACATCCATGGCTCTTATGGAATTGATGGAACAAGTTACTACAGCTATAGATAAAAAACAACATTGTATAAGTAAATTTGTGGATTTAAAAAAAGCATTTGACACAATTGACCACACGATTCTGATTAATAAATTAAAAAAATATGGCATTAGAGGACCAGCTTTGCAATGGATATGTAGTTATTTAAAAGACAGAAAACAGTTTGTACAAATAGACGATGTAAGATCAAACCTAAACAGTATTTCATGTGGAGTGCCACAAGGCTCTGTACTTGGACCTAAGTTGTTTATTTTGTATGTAAATGATTTGACGGAGGTGTCCAGTATCCTAAAATGTGTTCTCTTTGCTGATGATACCACTTTCTTTTATTTGGGTAAAGACTTGGAACAGATGTTTGAGTTAATGAAGATGGAGTTTGTCAAAATACAAAATTGGTTTAAATTAAACAAGTTATC
>NC_056500.1:60562822-60566325 GCF_014905685.2 Nematolebias whitei | reverse complement strand
TGTGTAAGCTATTATGGTTGGGAACAGCTACAACTACCAGTTAAGGGTTGGAATATGCTGAAAAAGGGTAACTACAGGGGTTTTATACCTATAGAAAAGGGTTCCAAACTATTTTTCCATTTCTAACTTGGTTTAAGTTAGCTTTACATGGTAAAATATAGTTTGGTTCAATTGTCTGTTGTCTTTTTAGACGAACGACTTGAGATTGGGTGTTTGGTTTCCCCATAAATGTTTTGGAAGTCTATGGCGAGACTTATCAAAAAGAATTAGCTATCCCCCCGAATAGAATTGTTCGAGTAGGTTCGGCTTAAGCGTTGTGAGATCAATGTAGATTATGGTACTTAATGTAGCAATAATATACATTGACTCCGCAAAGATTGCAATTTAACGAATGAACTGCATGTTGGCATGGTTAAAGGCCTCTTAGTCTCTAACTTAACTACACAACAAAATTCATTCTTGCCTGGGGTGTTCAAAAACAATACCAAAAACCAATTAAACGATGTCTCAACATCGACAAAAACAGTGACTAAGCAACCAGTAAAACAACGTTTCAACATTGACAAAAGCAGTGATTAAGCAACTAGAAAACGACGTTTCGGTGCGCCACTCACTCTGAATGTCAGATTTGATCATGTTATCGCGTCTGGTAGCATTATCCTAACTGGCGTCACCCCCCTTCGGTCATGGGAGACCGCGAACACGGGTGAGGACGTCGCTCCATGAGCTAAAGTTAGGCTGTCCTTGAGTAGTTTTAACTGTTTGCGCAGCTGAAAGAGGACTTTTAGGTCTGGATCGGAATCCAGTTTGACTTTCGATGGAGTGTATTTGTCTGGGTCAGTCAGATACAGTATCATCGATTTAATTGCAGGATCATCCAACTTCTGAAGTTGGATGATGTCTGGGTCAGTTGACAATGACTTTTCATATTTTAGAAGAACTTGGCGAGGTTTGTCTCTTTCTTCATCAGATGTCAGAGTGTCGGCTTGGGCGACCACCTGTTCAATCTGTGATGAGACTGATGAGGGTTCTTGCTCCTTGGGGAGCTCTAACGAATCCTTTTCTGAGTCGTCGGACCTGTCTATGGGTAAGACACCATAGGTTTGAGGCCCTTGGTCGACGTCATTGGTTGAGAAAAGAGCGATGGCCTGTGATGGTTTCGTGAAACATACTGGCCCAGCTTCTTGACTCGGTACCAGGTTATCTGGGAGTCCTCCCAGAACTGGAATGCCTAGTTCAAAATCATGAAAGTCAGGTTCTGAGTTTTCAGTTTGCGATGACTCATCATCGTTTGTGTGTGAGTTTATCCCCCCTTCGTCCGATGAGGGGTTGTTGGAGGCAACAACAGCAATGTCTTGGTGTGTTTCACCGACATCTGTAATGTTGTCATTTGCGCCTTCAGATTTAGTAGCGATCGCATCACTACATAGTGCTCCTGGTTGGGTTCCCATTTCAGCGTTTTTCAAAGTTTCTACAAACCTTTGTAGTTTCTCTGTCTCTTCCGAGCTCAGAGGTGTAGGGCCTTGTTCCTGGGACCTTTGTGATTTTATCGCCTCGGTTCGTTTCGTCCGAGGTGGGGGAGGGTTAGGTACGTCTTTTGGGGGCTCCTCTTCGGACGTCCCCTGATAATATGGGTCCTCTTGGATCCCATATCTTTGCGTCCTACGCATGTCCCATTTACGATGATCACGTCCATCCTCTGAAAGAGGAGCCTTTTTGTCCCAGTGTGCACCTTCATTACGTGGTTTGTTAGTTTGAAAATACTGCCTTTTCTCGCCTGTCTTAGGAGGAGGTGGCGACGCGCGCCTTCCTTCCATTTCTAGGGAGTGGGGTTTAACCTTTACACCAGGAAACACCTCTATGGGCGTCTTAGCATGAGAACGTGCCTCGAATACATTCACAGCACACTGTTGCATGTTTGGTGGAGGAGACCTGTTCAGGTCTGTTCCTACCACTTTAGGTGAGGGTGGTTGGATGAGTCTAAAAGCACCAGGTCTGTAAAAGATTTTTGGAGGTTTTGGTGTATTATCCCGACACTGTTTAAGGTCTTCTCTGGATTCCAGACCACCTCGCCCCACGTCAGAACTTTTATTTGTTGCTGCTCTTAGTTTCTCCTCACATGTTTTTAAACGTTCCTGTGATGTATGATAATCACTTTGTAAACGCATAACTTCTTCCAGTAATATCTCTTTATGCACTTCGCGTTTGTGCAGATCTTTTTTAAGCACATCTATTTCACCTTTGCAGTGGGAAACTTGTGACATTTTCTCGTCGTGATCCCGTCTTAATGCAAAGTATTCACTGGACAACAGCTCTTTAGCATCCCTGGCTTCAGATAGTGATGCATTAAGTAACTGTATTCTACTATTCAGCGAATCAATTTCTGCATTTGCATTTTGCTGTGATTGAAACATCTGTTCGGAATGTTTTTTTGTGAGGACTTCATGTTCACTTTTAAATTGAAGGAAGTGTTATTCAATTTTCTGAACCACCTCTTTTTCACTGTCTAACCTTATTGCAAGGTAATCAGCTTTCTCAACAACCGTATAGAATGATTCTTTCAGCAATATTGCAATTTTAGCCAGCTTTTCATAGTTTGACATTGAAATTTTTGTAGAGGTCACACTTTCTGCAACCTCCATCAGATTGTCCACTAACTCTTTTGGGTTCATGCTCTCCGCCTGTTTGCCATATGGATGTAAGGATCCTGTCAGCAGCTTCAACGCATATTCTAAACAGCCCTTCATCCCATAAGGATCAAAGTCTTTTTCTACCACACCTGTCATGTTTTTCACTGTGTAGCACTTTATCTGTTTAAAACAGTTGCAAGCTTCAGATATTTTACAGGTAAATAATTGTATTCAAGTTGTCATTGAGTTTTCACACTATTTTAGCTTTGGGTTTACACAAAAGTACTGTTATAAGTCAACGTATTCAAATGTGGGCACCTGTCTCAGGTTTTACCCCAATTCATGAATATTTAAGTAAATGCTTCTCTGGCAGTGTTACTTTTTATGTGCTTATTTCTTAACAGATACTAGATTACCAAGCTCTTTTTTAGTGTATTTTACTCTAAAGCACTGAATTTTTAATAAACCTGCAATTTTCTAAAAAGTCTCACAGCAAATCAGTTTAAAGACACTTTTTAAACCGTTCTGTTCCAGAAATTTGCTATTTAACAGTTACTCATAGAACCAAGTGGTGAAAAGAAAAAGAAAAATTGATGATGTGTCAGGATTAATCAGTCTTTCTTCAGAAAAACTGTTATTCCTGTTCTCCTGTCTCATCCTCTTTTTAAAATTAAATAGGAAGATGTATTTTTAGGTGGTAACTTAAACAAAAAAGTTTCTTTTTCCTGATAAGTTTACTCTTATTTAGTGATTTTGCAATTAAACGTGTATTATCTTTCAAGCAAATGAGTAAACTTTTCAACTCTGTGAATATTTGAACCGTATATTTTAAAAAGTTTCTAATTTTTCATTTTGTACCTCCTGTTTGAGGAA
>NC_056500.1:60550757-60562722 GCF_014905685.2 Nematolebias whitei | reverse complement strand
AAATCTCAGGAAGTCCAACATTTTACTGACCACATCAACTCTGTGGATAAATACATCAAGTTCACACGAGAAGATGAAAAAAATGGCAAGTTGGCTTTCTTGGACTGTGAGGTCTCAGTCTCTGATAGAGGACATTTGCAAACTGAGGTGTACCGCAAACCCACACACACAGACCAGTATTTGCAGTTTGACTCCCATCACCCTTTGGAGCACAAGTTAGGAGTCATCAGGACTCTGTATCACAGAGCAGACAGCGTCCCCACTAGCTCAGGAGCCAGGCAGAAGGAGAAATCCCACACAAGACAGGCTCTAGAGCAATGTGGATATCCTAACTGGGCCTTCCTGAAAGCAGAGAAGAAACCCAAACAGGACTCCAGTCAGCCAACAGGTGAAAAGGAGGAACCCAGACCCAGACCAGTGGTCATTCCATATGTTGAGGGAGTATCAGACAAACTGAGACGTTTATTTTCTAAACATAACGTCCCAGTGGCTTTTAAACCCCAAAATACATTACGGCAAAGACTGGTTCATCCCAAAGATCCAGTCCCCCGGCACAAACAGAGCAATGTTGTGTATGCTGTTCAGTGTCAGGAGGGCTGTGATCAGTCTTACATCGGGGAAACAAAACAGCCACTGGCCAAAAGGATGGCCCAGCACAGAAGATCAACATCATCAGGCCAGGACTCTGCGGTCTACACTCATCTCCAGGCCAGCGGTCACTCTTTCAGGGATGAAGATGTTCACATCCTGGACAGAGAGGAACGATGGTTTGAGAGAGGAGTAAAGGAGGCCATCTTTGTGAAAAGAAACCGTCCATCATTAAACAGGGGTGGAGGCCTCCGGGTTCAACTGTCCCCCTCTTACAATGCTGTGATTGCTAGTATCACTCAGCCCTCTGTGAACAGTAAACAGCCATCAGTGTGCTAATGATCCATGCTGATGGTCCTTCTTGAGCATGTGATCAGCTGGTTTTGGTTGTCAGCAGCAAAACTGGTTGATCCACCCTGAGACGGTGCTATTTAAGAGACTGAGCTGAAAACAGCACCTCAGACTGAGGAAGTCTCTCGGATGAGAGACGAAACGTTTCTACATTTTTTGTTGATTTGCTTTGTTTTGTTTTTTTGAATGTCCAGAGGACCAGATTTAACTTTTTTTAGATAGATATAGATAGGTAAATATCAACAATGTAACAATAAGTCACGGTGTACAGTTCGTAGCGGTTTGTCTTTCTTCTCTGGACGAATGATGTACACTGGCAGTGTTCCAGCTCTTTTCACAATGACGGACATTTGACTATCATTTATCTGCAAGTTTCTGTTTCCCCCTCATTTTCACATTACAGACTAGTACTCTGTCTCCAACGTTTAAGCTGGATGGAATTACATGTTTATCAAAACAAGCTTTGTTCCTCCCCATTACTTTCTCAGCATTGTCTATAGCAATCTTTTAGCGTTTCTCCAAGCTGGATTTGAGGTTTTGGACGTATTGTGAGTGACTTTGACTACACTCTCCAGCTAGTCCAAACACTAGGTCAATGGGGAGGCGAGGTTGTCATCCAAACATTAGCTCGTACGGAGAAAACCCAGTGACGTCATTTCGAGTGCAGTTATATGCGTGAACTAAAGGTTTAACGAAGTAAATGGTAAATGACTGTACTTATGTAGCGCCTTTCTATCTTATTTCAAGATACTCAAAACGCTTTACACTACAATCTGTGTCCTCATTGACCCATTCATACAGCACTCTACTACAAAGTAGATCTCTACAAAGCTAATTGAACAAATCATTCTAATGAGACTAATCAGTGCTTTAGATCACATTCATACACTGATGGGACACACATCAGAGGCTATGAGGGGTTCAGTGTCTTGCCCAGGGACACTTTGACATGTGACTGCTGGTGGATTCGAACCCCCAACTCTCGCATTGGAGGATGACTGCTGTAACCACTCAGCCACAGCCGTCATTGGAAGTCTCTCCAATGGTTTTTCTTTTTGGTGGTGAGAGTTCCCAGCATGTCCAACAACGTCCTATTAAATCTCTCCACCGGATTTCCACGTGGATGATATGGAGTGGTTCACACTTTCTGAATTCCAACCATTTTACAAAGTTCTCTGATTATATGAGACTCAAAGTCTGGATCTTGATCACTATGTAGTTTTTCTGGTATTCCATAGTGTACTAGGAAATTGTCCCAGAGGTTCTTTGCAACAGTCTTGGCCTTTTGGTTTGTTGTAGGAATGGTTACAGCGTACTTCAGTTATCACAAGAACATCTTTCATGTTTCTCTGATTGGTGTAGTGGACTAGGCCTGATGTCAAAACTGACCAGATGGACTGAAACTGTCATTTCAGTGATTTGAATCCAGAAATACAGGTTAACCCATCCTGAGACTTTCTTTCTTGAATTAATCAAGTGGAAAAAGACAATTCTCTATGATCATTACTATTTTACAAATGTTTTGATAATCAAATTGTGTTAGTTCAAACAATGTTTACATGTTGAAGTGAACTACTCATTTTTATTTACTTAAACAGTAGTAATGATTTTTAATCCTCAATTCAAAGTGAAATCAAGTTAGAGTACGTTAGAGAGTAATGATTCAATTTTTGATTGTCTGCTTTGAAGTGAGCAAATTTGTAAGTGTGTTAGAGTTCAGGTTTTGGTCAACTAAGAAGTTTACTGAAAAGAAATGTCATGTTTAACTTTTACAGCAAGATACCTGAGTAGAGACGCCACTAAGACTGGTTTTCTCCAACAATCTTTCTGTCTGTTCTTAAACAATCTTAATCTCTATCCTTGACTTTCCATAACACCTTACATCACAAACCACACCTCTGTTCTGGTCCATCGACCAATCAAAAGCTCTCAAATGAACCGGAAGTAGAGCCCATTTAAATGTGGCACTTCCCAGTTCAACAGTAGAGTTCAGGAGTTTTGGAATCCAGAATGCAGAGAGTTTGGGAGTTCCTGAATGCAGAACGCGGGCATTCAGGATGCTGTTAAACCAATCAAGCTGAACCAGAGACGATTTTGGGAATTATAACTTCTGTTTGGATAACCTCGCACGACTCTCGAGGTATTTAGCTGTTCTCACTGAGACGCTGAACAGTGGTTGGAAGTGAGACTCCACGTCGGAACTGATCTATCTTCAGAAAAGGTAAAAGTCGACCTTCACCAAAAGTGTACTGTTGGGACAAGCTGATTTCCGAAGGAGCGTGCACGTTCTGGTTAAAACAGACAAATTCCCTCACACATCTCTCTGTAAGATAAATCTCAATTTTCCATCTTTAAACTCTCCTTTCTGCTAGAAAATTAATCCAGATGTTTTCATTAATGTCTGTGGTGAAGCAACGGAAAATCATGGCCGTATGGTTTTCCTGGTTGTAAAGCTGATTGACTATGTCGTTATTTTCATATCCTGCCAAATTAATGTAAATGTTTGATGTTAAACTTTGATTCTGTAAATAAATGGCCACATTCATTTTGATGGGTCAAAGATAAATAACGTCTCACGTTACATTTTTATTACATTCAACGCACGCATGTTACACAGTCCAGAAAAATGAAGAACCCGTTTAATGTATGAATATATCTCAGAATATGTCATACTACATTGGGTAGAAAATTTATTGAAAGGAAATCCATGCAGACAAGCTCTAATGGCCGGGAAGTGCGGATGTTAATGAGTGGTGCTGCTCTCTCAGGTAAAGCTTTCCTCTTAATTTCATGTTTCTGTTTACTCTTTCATTTTTTTTGCTTAGTCATGCTCTGCTCCTGTCACTTCTCACCACTCACTCACGCTCTGCCTGCAATCAGGCTCATGCATGACACCTGCTCAGTCTCCTATGTAAGCTCCCTGTTCACAGTCCTCAGTGCCAGATTATTGAAAGCCTCAGTGAGTAAATGTCCAAGGTCCATGCCACAGTTTCGTTTGTCTTCCTGGTCCTGACTTCGTGCCTGTTTTACGGATTACCCATCTTGCTCGTCCCCGCTTGCTTTGGATTATCTACTCTGCTCATGGTAACGACCTCTGCCTTCTCTACAACGACCACGTCTACCGGAACACGATTCAAGTTTGGTTTCGGATTTCTGATCACCTGTGCATGACCCTCACCTGTCTCCCTGGACCTGTCTTCTGGATCTCCCTCCTAACTGTTTCATGCTCAGTCCTACCTCAAAACCAGCTCACCTTCTCAAACTGTGACATCATAGAAACCAACTCTTCTAAGGAAATTATTCCTCATCTGTTTATAAAGGTTGGTGTTTATAAACTGAACTGTCAAACCAAAGCCATTGAACTCCAATCCACTAACCTTCCCGTCTCTCCAGATCGTGCTGGCCCAAGGACTCAGACCTCCACCAGAAGCAGTTTATCAATAAATATTTTAAACCTTCCTGTTGTCTGTGATTTGGTTTGAATCCCTAAATCTGGTTCTTGTCACTTAATGCATCTTTCACAGGTTTTAATTTTATTTTGCACATCAATCGCCATTCTTGGCCAATAAAATCGCCATCTGGCTAAGTCCAATGTGCGCTCAATGCCTAAGTGTCCCATCTGGTCATGTAGATTGTTTAGGACCTTGGCGTAAAACTCTTGAAGTAAAACAAGTTGGAACTTTGGCTGGTCTCCAACCATCCTCCTTCTCATGAGTAAGCCGTCTTGGAGCTCCAGGCGGTGTTGCTCTCATAGGAAAAGAGGTAATTCGGCAGTTCTTCCCTAAGGCCTGGAGTTGGAGAGTCGCCAGTCTCCAAAAAGGCTATTACATGCCTCAAGGTCTGATATTCACTCTGTTTTCTTTTCAGCTCTTCTGTAGTCAGGCTAGTGATTACCGGAGAAGCAAATTGGGTGTCATCCACAAAACTGTCCGGCAAGGAGCTAGTTTGTGCTGTGAGTGCCTGGACTAGTGCAGTGGGGATGGTTCCATCAATAGAGCTGTAAATCAGTTGGCGATCACAAATTACCTGTACTGTGTGCTGATCAAGGGTCACAACAGTAGGATCATTCAGATGGTATTGAGCAAATTTTATAATCCTCTCCCTTTCCTTTTGGGACATCAGGTCATTGATGAGTTCTCCATGAGGTCTACGAGAGAGCACATCAGCGTCATGGTTCTGCTTGCCTGATAGATACAAGATTTTAAATGAAAAGGTGGATAAAGCTGAAAACCACCGATAGCTGGTTGCATCCAACTTGGCTGAGTATGTATGCTAAATGATTGCTGTCAGTAATCACAGTGAAGTCAGTGCCATAAAGGTAATCATAAAACTTCGCTGTGACTGCCCACTTTAGAGCGAGAAATTCTAGCTTGTGGGCTGGATACTTGAACTCATATCTTGATAGTCCACGGCTGGCATATGCAATTACTCATTTTTGGCCTTTCTGTTCTTGGTATAAAATGGCACCCAAACCAGTGGAACTTGCATCTGTATGAAGAAGGTATGGCTTTTTGGGGTCGGTAAAGGCAAGGACTGGAGCCGAGGTAAGTTTGACTTTGAGAGTGTTGAACGCAACCTGGCAGGTTTTGTTCCAGCGACTGGCAAATGGCTCTTTGAGATTCAAATAATGGTCCCTGTTTATGGTCAATTTTAGTTTCTTTTGTGTGGGTGGGTAGCCAGATGTCAGGTCATGCAAAGACTTAACAAGGCCATAATACCCTTGGATGAACCTGTGATAATAATCTGCCAATCCAAGGAATGAACACAGTTCTTTTAGGTTGGTTGGAACTGGCCAGGATTTTAAAGCCTCGATTTTGTCGGGATCTGTTTGAACACCATCCTTGGAAACAACATGGCCCAAATACTTGACTGTCTTCTGGAAAAACACAGACTTCTCCACAGACAGTTTTAGACCATAGTCTTTCAGGCGATGCAAAACTTTCATTAATCTCTTCTCATGTTCTTCTAAAGTTGGAGCAAAGACTATTAGGTTGTCAATGAAAACCAGAAGCTCTTTTAGATACATCTCAGCCATACATTTTTCCATTAGGCGCTGAAACGTGACTCCCTGTGGCATTCTGTTAAATTCTCAGAATCCTAATGGGCACACAAAAGCCATTTTACATTTGTCTGTCTCTTCCATCTCGATTTGATAATATCCGGATTTTAAGTCGAGAACAGAAAACCACTTGGAATCAAAAAGAGCTGCAAAAGTGTCCTCCAGTTTTGGTAGAGCGTAGGCATCTTTAATAGTCTGCAGCTTCAACTTACGATAGTCTATGCAGAGCCGCACACTCCTATTTTTCTTTCTTACCACAACTATGGGTGAGGAGTAGGGTGAGTCAGACTCTCTGATGACACCAGATGCTAAAAGTTCTTGTAGATGTTGTCTTCCTGCATCTATGTCTTGAGGATGGATTGGTCTTGCACGCTGTTTAAAAGGTGTATCATCAGAAAGCTTGATTTGATGTTTGACTTTATTTGTTCTTCCAAAGTCAAGGTCATGCTTGGCTAACACTTCTGGAATTTCATTCAACTTTGTGATCACACGATGCTTCCATTCTGGCGACAGCGAAGAATCACCAAAGTTGAAGTCAAATGCAGGAGTTGGTAAATTAAACAATGTTTCAGAGACACCTTGTTCATTGCAGTGTATCACCTGGACAGCATTTACTTCCACAATAGCTGCTTTTGGTGGAATGGTCATGTCATGGGCAGACTGACTGCTGATGACAACAGGTAGGTAACATGGCTGGTGGGGAGGAAAGTTGACAATACAGGACTGGACCATTAAACCACCAGGCAGTGCAAAAGAGGTTGGATGCTCAATCAGAATTTATTTTCCAGTCTGAAGAATGTGTGATGTGACCAGGCCTTCTAGGGCAACTGTTTGCCCAGCTGGAATGACTTGTGACCTTTCAGTATGTAATTTCAGAATGCCATGAGGACCACTGTTTGCCAATTGGTGTCTTAGCTCAAGTATCTTTAATACAGCTTGATATTCATTAGAGGTTTGGCAGAATAATTAATGTTCTATATTATTGTTGTATATGAGGTAAAGAGTGTTCATACTAACGAGTACAAAAGGCTGTGCTGTTCTGATATCAGGCACCACCAGAGCTAGTGTATCAATGTCTGCAGATGTGCCAAGAAAAGCAGGTGGAAAAGAAATGTTCAGCTCCACATAGCCCAGATAGGGGACAACTTGCCCATTTGCACCCTCTCTTTCAATGAGAATATTCAGTGGTTGAATTTCTTGATCAGACAGATATTCTCGGTAGAAAGAATGTGATATGATGGTAACCTGCAACCCCATGTCCAGTAAGCAGTTGACTTGAGTCCCTTTTTATTTTAACTTCAGCTGTGCTTTTAGCACCAATCAGCCCCTTTGGCAATGAAGTGGAGTGTCCATATAATCTTTGTATGGGACCTGGTCTGGATGCAGCCTCTGCTTGTCCCTCATCAGAGACTGTGTCTAGTTTGATGGCTTTGAGTTGTTTAAATCCCATTGTTGTCGTCTCTGGTGTAGTAGTTTATTCTTTTTTTGGACAAGAGCAGGGTTAGGTGGGTTACTGCATCCCACTGCCATGTGTCCATCCTCTGCACAATTAAAACAGTAGCAGGGTTTGGGCCTTGTTGACCGGCTGTTTTTTGTGCAAGCTTGTCGAGTATGAGGTGGTACTGGGTTTGAAAAGTGGGATTTCTGTGAGAGTAGGGCATCCATTTGTCGCTGCAACTTCTCCATTTGTTGCTTTAGCTCATTAATAGCTTTAGAGTCTGAATGACCACAGGTGCTTACACTTTGAGAATGAACATGTACGCGCTGCTTAGTTCAGGTCAAATGCTTCTTCATGAGGCTCTCCTTTGTCAACTGTCGATCCTCTTCAGTGTGAAGCAGAAGTAGAAATTCTGCAAAAGTTGAAGAATTGCCTTTTCTCTGTTCCAGCTGCAACTTTGTTATAATTGCATTGTCCCAGCAACCTCAGCAGAACTGCTTAATTATATGTTTGTCAATGTCGTTGTATGAAACACCACCCCCTTTAACCACTGTATTTAATTCAAATTGTAAACGCTGCAAGTACTCAGATCTTTTTTTACCTGGATTCTGTAGTGTATTCAAGAACTGAGCGAACAGCTCCTCTCCATCTTGGACAGCAGCAAATGCTGAATCCAACACATTCAAGTACAATGCAGGCACAGTATCAGGACCAAGTCCTTTGACCACATCTGCTGCAGGGGATAGTAGGCTTTCAATGATGTGGCGGGTAACATGCAGCAGTGCCAAGCTTGGATCTGCCAGGAGCAGGTCAATGTGAGACCTCCAAGTCTCGGTCACTTTCATTGGGTGGCTTTGGGATCTTCCCAGAGAATGGACGTAGTCTGAATGTGGGTAAAACACGCGATGCCAAATCATATGCTCTTACAACATGTTCCACTACTAATCTTTGAATTTCAGGGGGGTTGAAGTCATTCTGTGTGAGAAAGACTTGCTGTAATTATGGCAGTGACCCCCGCTGGTCAGCTGGGGAATCAGTGGAGAGGTGTGCAGGTTTCTCTGATGACCCAGACTGCGCCTCCTTCTGGCCAGGAAGGGGCGGTGCAAATTCAGCAATTTTCACTAAATTTTCCTCCTTTTCACCACTGCATTGTTCCATTAAATCCAGCTGTTTGCTTATCTCTCCCATCATATACTTCAAAACACCCTGAAATGTTTCTCCACTGCAGTGAGCTAGATGCTTTAGACCATTAATGTAGTCTGCTGGGGTCTGAGCTCCTGCTGTGGCTGCCCATTCTGCAGCAAGTGATTTTATGCAGAAAACTAAGTCAGAATCATTATCAGACTGATAAGTATATGGTAAAAGTGGACGAAGTGCGCTTATTGCAGTAGTAGATGAAAACTCAATGATCAGATTTTTGTGAAATAAACTTGTCAAATCATCAACCATGAAACACTGTGCTATAGAACCATATTTCTTTAAGCAGTCAATTAGTTCCTTATCTCTTTCAGTGCTTGTTACACCAGACACAACAACAGCATTAGAAATATTTAGCCCTTTTTCTTCCAATAAACTCCATTTTTGGGTAAGTCCTTTTGAACCAAAACTAAATATTCACAATATCAGGCTCCTGGCTAGCTCTCCAGATGTAACGTATGCCCCGTTATTTATTAGTTTTGTTTGGACTAATGGGCAACGCAATGACCGAAACACAGAAGAATAGTTCTTTATGTGAATAATGACCATTTAACACAGCATATGGGAAAAATTGAAATGTGTATTATTTTGAGAGAGAAACAAACAACAACATCCTGATACACGCTCAATAATCCAGGTAGAAAAATCCAAAAAAGTTCAATCTGGTCCTCCGGCCATTCAAAAAAACAAAAAAACAAAACAAAGCAAAAGAATATAGAAATGTTTTGTCTCTCATCCGAGAGACTTCCTCAGTCTGAGGTGCTGTATTCAGCTCAGTCTCTTAAATAGCACCTTCTCAGAGTGGATCAACCAGTTTGCTGCTGACAACCAAAACCAGCTGCTCATATGGTCAAGAAGGACCATCAGCCTAACAATGGATCATTAGCACACTGATGGCTGTTTACTATTCACAGGGGCTTGAGTGATACTAGCAATAACAGCAGTGTAAGAGGGGGACAGTTGAACACGGAGGCCTCCACCCCTGTTTAATGATGGACAATTTCTTTTCACAAAGATGGCCTCCTTTACTCCTCTCTCAAACCATTGTTCCTCTCTGTCCAGGATGTGAACATCTTCATCCCTGAAAGAGTGACCACTGGCCTGGAGATGAATGTAGACCGCAGAATCCTGGCCTGATGATGTTGATCTTCTGTGCTGGGCCATCATTGTGGCCAGTGGCTGTTTAGTTTCCCGGATGTAAGACTGATCACAGCCCTCCTGACACTGAACAGCATACACAATATTACTCTGTTTGTGCCGGGGGACTGGATCTTTGGGATGAACCAGTCTTTGCCGTAATGTATTTTGGGGTTTAAAAGCCACTGGGACATTATGTTTAGAAAATAAACGTCTCAGTTTCTCTGATACTCCCTCAACATACGGAATGACCACTGGTCTGGGTCTGGGTTCCTCCTTTTCACCCAATGGCTGACTGGAGTCCTGTTTGGGTTTCTCCTCTGCTGCAGGAACTTTCAAGACTACAGGAACCACTTGCGATTCAACCTCAGACGTCGACAAAGTGGCATCATTCCCAAGAGCCCGTAACTAAAATCATCGGTCAGCGGGCACGGGGCAAGCAAGATCCTTCAGAAGGCACAGACCCAGCTGCTGAATGAACAGGTGAGACAGACCAATTTTACTATTGATGCCTTGAAGGCCAAAGAAGATCACATTAAACAGAAACTAACAATGTGTCTAGATCAGACCACACTTCAGCAAGTGTTGGACTGTACAGATCAGGCACGCTTAGCACTTCATGTCAAGTCCAAGACTCGACAACAAAACAAGTTTAACTTACTAATAACTCATCAGCACCATCACTATTCCAATAACAGCACATTCAGTGTAGGACAACACTCCAGTAGTCAATTACATGCCTGGGAGACAGAAAAGTGGGTGAAGAATTTTACTTTTTTTTTTTTTTTTTTTTTTTTTGGATGGCCTCCCTTCTCCCCTTACAGTCATCCTCTCCACACCATTATTATGAAATATTTATTCTAGTGATTATCTAGTGTATTTTTTTTAATAGGATAGAAAGAAAGAAAAGATAAAGTAAGACTCCAAAATATAAGAAGTATACACAAAGAGAGCACACGGCAAAACACCCGGCCAATGTCTGTTCACCATATTAAGTGCCATGCATTAGGTGCCATTGTATCTCGGGCCTGAACAGAGCAATTACAATAGGCCTTCGCAGCGCTTCGCTGCTCGGGCCTAATAGCAACACATTCAGTGTAAGACAACACTCCAATAGTCAATTACATGCCAGGGAGACAGAAAAGTGGGTGAAGAATTTATCTGACAAACAGCTTACCCAGCCAGAGACAGAGATTCTTGCCAGGGGACTGAACTTTGCAGTTGCACCAAGTAGAATTCCTCTGGTGGAGATGATCACAGCCACAGAATCAGCCATCCGCAACAACAAAATGAAAGAGGGTTAAGCAGAACAGCTCAGAATCAAAGTTTCATCCTGCCTCAGCAATGCCAAACCACCACCTTCCAACATCAGTAGAGAGGAGAGGGATGCACTCACCACTCTTAGCAAGGACAAAAACATCATCATTCTACCAGCAGACAAAGGAAGGTGCACAGTGATTTTGAACCAGAAAGACTATCATGAGAAAGTTATGACACTCCTTAGTGACTTAACCACTTATGAACCTCTGAAAAGAGATGCAGGAAGTGGTTACAAGAAAAAGTTGATAGATTGCCTGAAAAATTTGGAGCATGACAAGGCTATTGACCATATTCTGTAGCACAGACTGTACCCAGGGGAGGCCACACCTAGTCTGTATGGTTTACCTAAAATCCACAAACAAGGTGTACCTTTAAGACCTATTGTTAGCATGATTAACTCTGTCACTTACAATGTTTCCAAATATCTGGTGTCTGTACTCATCCTTTTTGTTGGCAGCTCAGAACACCACATACAGAACACCTTGGACTTTGTGGATAAGATGAGGGATGTCATCATGGAGACTGATGAAACAATGGTCTCTTTTGATGTCACATCACTCTTTACGTGCATTCCTGTTGATGATGCAGTAGAGGTGGTCAGTTTAAGATTAAAATCAGACACCACTCTGAGCAGCAGGACCACACTTTCCACAGAACAACTGTGTCAACTCTTGAAACTGTGCTGTACAGTCAACCTACTTCACATATGGGGAGCAATATTATAGGCAGAAACATGGGTGTCCTATGGGGTCTCCAGTTTCTCCTATTGTTGCCAACCTGTACATGGAAGAGGTAGAAAAGAGAGCCTTGACGTCCTTTTCAGGGACACCACCAAGTCATTGGTTCAGGTATGTTGACGACACCTGGGTTAAAAT
>NC_056500.1:60546212-60550657 GCF_014905685.2 Nematolebias whitei | reverse complement strand
CAAGTCATTGGTTCAGGTATGTTGACGACACCTGGGTTAAAATTAAAACTCAGGAAGTCCAACATTTTACTGACCACATCAACTCTGTGGATAAATACATCAAGTTCATATGAGAAGATGTAAAAAATGGCAGGTTGGCTTTCTTGGACTGTGAGGTCTCAGTCTCTGATAGAGGACATTTGCAAACCGAGGTGTACCGCAAACCCACCCTCACAGACCAGTATTTGCAGTATGACTCCCATCACCCTTTGGAGCACAAGTTAGGAGTCATCAGGACCCTGTATCACAGAGCAGACAGCATCCCCACTAACTCAGGAGCCAGGCAGAAGGAGAAATCCTACACAAGACAGGCTCTAGAGCAATGTAGATATCCGAACTGGGCCTTCATGAAAGCAGAGAAGAAACCCAAACAGTACTCCAGTCAGCCATCAGGTGAAAAGGAGGAACCCAGACCCAGACCAGTGGTCATTCCGTATGTTGAGGGAGTATCAGAGAAACTGAGACGTTTATTTTCTAAACATAACGTCCCAGTGGCTTTTAAACCCCAAAATACATTACGGCAAAGACTGGTTCATCCAAAAGATCCAGTCCCCCAGCACAAACAGAGTAATATTGTGTATGCTGTTCAGTGTCAGGAGGGCTGTGATCAGTCTTACATCGGGGAAACTAAACAGCCACTGGCCAAAAGGACGGCCCAGCACAGAAGATCAACATCATCAGGCCAGGATTCTGCGGTCTACATTCATCTCCAGGCCAGCGGTCACTCTTTCAGGGATGAAGATGTTCACATCCTGGACAGAGAGGAACGATGGTTTGAGAGAGGAGTAAAGGAGGCCATCTTTGTGAAAAGAAATCGTCCATCATTAAACAGGGGTGGAGGCCTTCGTGTTCAACTGCCCCCCTCTTACACTGCTGTTATTGCTAGTATCACTCAAGCCCCTGTGAATAGTAAACAGCCATCAGTGTGCTAATGATCCATTGTTAGGCTTCTTGACCATGTGAGCAGCTGGTTTTGGTTGTCAGCAGCAAACTGGTTGATCCACTCTGAGAAGGTGCTATTTAAGAGATTGAGCTGAATACAGCACCTCAGACTGAGGAAATCTCTCGGATGAGAGACGAAACGTTTCTATATATTTTTTGCTTTGTTTTGTTTTGTTTTTTCGAATGTCCAGAGGACCAGATTGAACTTTTTTGGAACAAACAACAACAACAAAAAGTATACACCCACAATATATATTGCTCAATTTATCAACAGGATGCAGGGAATAACTGTTCAAAGCATTTGTTATGCAATTCAATGATTCAAAATAAATGTTCAGAGCACTTCAATGTGCAGTCCCCAATTTCAGTTCAAAAAGTCTGTTCAAGACTTGTTTCAGAGTTCTTTGTCGTAATATTTATTTCCCAAGTTCCTTGTAATTCTCCTTTTTTTTTGAAAGTTCAGTTGTGTCCTCCCAGGACTATAATTTCAATCCGGAGGGGGGGGGGGGGGGATCCTACCAGCTGGCCATCTGTTCAGTTCAGTTTTCATTTGGAAGTAGAAAAACCTGACCTGTAAATGGCCAGAACAATAATCAACATCAATTTAAATTCAAACATTAATTCAAATCAGTTTACCGGTAAAAATTAATACAATACACCCTTTAATTAACTAAACAAACAGTTCAGTAATCATATGAGGTTTTCCATGCAGTATTCCACAGGAAATCTCTGTCATTTAACTGCGCAGTTACATTCAACAATGCTACTTCCGGTTAGCATATTTAATCACTAAATAAGTCAAATATACAAACATAGAACCCAAAATCATTCAAGCATTATAGCCGAATGAAAGAACATATTCAGGCAAATTAACCAGTGCACATTGTCCAGGTGCAATTTAAGTATAAGGGTTTCAAATCTGAAAACAAACATTTTTCTAATGAAGTTCCGCGGCTGCGGTAGTAGTGCCTCAACAAAATATTTTAAACAGCTAAACTAAATCAAATACTGCTATAAACGAAAAATATATAAAGCTTACCACTGAGTCAAGGGTATGATTATATGTTGCAATGGATTTTGAAAAGCAGTCGTTGGTCAGTTCTGCTTAGAACGTCAAGTCTTCATCCAGCAGCCACAGCAGGAGCAAACAAACGTCAACACGCCCTTTGTCAGCTGTCTAAATAATTTTTCTGCCAAGCCATGATGGCTAATCCTGGTAGGGTTTATTGATCATGTGACATTTGCTATGGTGTGGGTTATTTTTAATGTATTTTAGTAATATGGGTTACAATCCAAAATATATTTATAGTGTACAGTTCTAAAATGTTAACTTAAATAGTCAAATGTTTTTTTATTTTTACTAGATATTGTAAATTACACTTGTTTTCCTTGCAATTCAACTGAATCAATACACACTCACAAAAAAAAAAAAAAAAAAAAAAACAGTATGCTGCTCAAGTGTGTTTTAATGAAAGTATGTTTAAAATAATTCAAAACATTAAAATATCTACTGTAATTACGTAACACTAGAACAATTTACATACATGTGACAAGCTTGGGTATGGATGTTATTTTTATTTTATAAACTTACTGCAGCACAACCTTAGGACTTTCACCCAAGGACATAATTTATACACACGCACTTGGGTTTGTTTACAAGTAAGCAGGGGACTGTTCCAAGATACAATATACATTTTATTAACACTAAGTTAAAAACCCATTCTAATGGAGGCAATAATGATTCTTAAATATTCAGCCAAGGCTGAGGCTTTCCAGTGGTCAGTCAACTAAAAGACACAAGGATGGTTCAAGGTAACACAAGAGCAGAAATTCACCCACAAGCTGTGATGCACGAGAAACGAGTGGAACGGAACCTACACAAGACTCGACTGCCACCTTCAACCTGGGATATAAATATAAAATTAAGTAAACAAAAATAAATATGAATAATACGTAAGAACTGCAAAACAAACATGGGCCTCATATTCACATACAAAAAACCAAAAGCCAGCCAATCTTCTCAGGTAAGACACTGCCTAATTATGGTGACTCAAGCAGGATGCGAGAGTGTAATAAAGCATGGTAGGACAGATACGGTTGTTTTCTTGCCCCACAAGAACAACCAGGAACTGAACAAAAACAACAGCGCAGAGACTGAGCCATTTTCCTCACTGTCTAATGCTAACACTATAGCCACCGGAAGTTGTGGCATTTTCTGACAGTTTTGTTCAGAACAGCTAGCACCATTGCAGCCACCCAAAATTCTGCAGGCAGCTATTTGAACAGCTAAGTAGCAGCCACGGGTCCCACGTGAAATTTCTCAATTCAAGATACCTAAAAATGTCATTCTGACTTGTCATAATTACGTTTGAGATATCTTGAATTGTAATTACGGATGTTTGACCCTTCAAATGACGAATCAGGTGACGTCATTTCAGATATCTTGAATTACATTGTGACTAGTCAAAATTCCTTTTAAGATATCTTGAATTGTTACTCTGAATAGTCAGAATGTAAATACAGATATCTTAAATTAGCATTCTGGATAGTCAAAATGTAATTGTTCCTTGTCAACTCATTTTAAGATATCTAGAATGTAACTACAGATAGTCAGACTACTCGATTTTATGTTAAAAGGGCTTGCCATATCCATTATCTGTAGTCCCTTCTGGGTTTGGGGGCTTCTGTCTGGATCCTGTGAATTGGCCACCCAGGCCACACACTCACTCACACACATATAGGCAGACATGCTCTGAATGATAATTCCCCCTTGCCATACAGGAAATCATGTGAGGGGAGCAAACTGTTGTCAGAGAGAACAGCTGCTCAGGCCAAAACACATCTATCTTCCACAGGAAGTTATTGGTCAAACAAACGCAATGAATCTATTGTTCCTGTCCCATTGACTGTGACCATATCCTCGTGCACACACACACACACACCACTCAGCCAACACTACATCGAGACGCTAAACAACAAGTGTGGATGTCTGTCCGCTCACTCTGTCTTCCTCTCTTCTCACTTTGACAGAAAGTGCAGCGTGGAAAGATCATCAAGTTCTCCTTAAAAAAAGAGGGCCGTTTCACTCCCACACCCAGAGCTGGATAAACAAAAGCTCTCTTGGTAGCAAAAATAAATACATGGAATATGTGCATGCACATGCAGACAGGTTGTTTAAAATAAAGCACATGCAGCTTGTTATTGATTTTAATATTTTTGGTAATGTCTTTTTTATGTAAATGGGTTAACATACAAATTCTACACATGAATTCAATAAGACAGGAACAGAACAGACTGATACTCAGAGAGGAGTTGTTTCACTTTCTTTTCCACCATCAAAATGTGAGAACTTCAACAGATGTCAAAGGCAAACGTTGGTTACGTAGTGTAACCCCAGATTCTATGAGTATAGGCGTAGCCCTTTAAGGCTGTCGCTGATGGGTTTATCCCGATATGCGAAGCAT
>NC_056500.1:60542476-60546202 GCF_014905685.2 Nematolebias whitei | reverse complement strand
CCCAAAATAGCTTTTTCTTCAGCCATTTAGGAGCCAGTGACGCCCAACGCTTAAAGGGCTACGCCTATGCTCATAGAATCTGGGGTTACACTACATAACCAACGTTCTATTTCGTATAGGCTTCGCCCTTTAAGGCTGTCGCTGATGGGTTAAGGGTGAAGCAGATGTTGTCCTCGCCTCACTGGGTCCATTCGAACACCGTATGAAGCAGAAGCTTGCCCAAAAAATGTCTTGTCACTCAGCTCCCCATGTGCGTAATTACGCATTGAGTAATTATGTGTGCCATGCACAGACGCATGCTGTGTAACTATGTGTTCTGAATGCATGAACGCCCCGGAAAACTTCAACGGGGAGGGAAAAAAGCTGAAAAGAGCCATGAACCAACTGGTTTACGGCTGAATAGTATGAACAAATTAATAATAACAGGAGAGCTGATTATTAATCAAATGAACTGATTGGTAACAATAGTCATGAACTGATTAGTGACAATAGAACCAAAATAGCAATCACAATTTGTGATTGATAACAACATCTCACACTGTAATGCATGCAGACAGATGTGAGTAAAACGGAGTTCCACGAAACAACAATATTCATTCTGTAAACACCAAGGACAGAATGTGTCATGGGACGAGCCGTCACATCACGTAGATAAAAGCGAATGAATGAGCAGGGTGTTGACCACGCAGCCGCAGTGCAAATGTCCTACATTGTCATACCATTATGCAAGGCAGTCGAAGATGCGATACCCCTGGTCGAGTGTGCTCTGAGGTTGATAGGAGGCTCTAAATCTGATGCTCTGTAGGCTTCAGAAATGGCCTCACACAACCAGTGTGACAAGCGCTGGGTGGATAACGGGCGACCTGCAGATGCATCTCTATAATGCACAAACAAATGTTGAGTTTGACACATTGCAGCTGTGCGCGCTATGTAACACGTCAACACCCGCACCGGACAGAGAAGATGGAAAGACATGACGGAGCGACAGAGAGGGCAGATAAATCACTCACTCTCTTAGCGGATGTTAAAGCCAGCAGCAAGGCTATTTTAAGAGACAAGAATTTAAGTGGAACCTGATCCAGAGGCTCAAATGGAGCTTTGATCAGGGCCTGCAGGACCAGCGTTAAATCCCACTGTGGAGTAAGTGGGCGTGAAACAGGCCTGCGTCTCTGTACACCTTTTAGAAAATGCTTCATCAGTGGATGATTAAAACTGTTCTGTCTCCGAACCCTTCGTGGCAAGAAGAGATGGCTACAGCATACGTTTTAATCGTGCTGGATGCCAAATTTCTGTCCATCAGCTGTTATAGAAAGGACAGCATGCCACCTAGTGGACATGAGGTGGCCTCTACACCCTTCTCTGTACACCAGCGCTGAAAAGCTGTCCGCTTTGATGGGTACAGCACTGTGGTAGATGCAGCACGTGAAACCTGAATTGTGCGCACTACATCCAGTGGGAGACCCATCCTCTCTAAGCGGATCCATTCAGCGGCCAGACCACAGGTGCTGGCCTATTTCTGAGTAACTCCTGATCGCTCTTCCTGCCTGGAGTAGAGCGACCTCCCTCCACGGCAGTTTCCACGGGCGCCCCGACAGCAGGCGTTGTAGGACTGGGAACCATGGTGCGTTCACGCGTTCTGGGACCACCAGGAGAGCTGTCAATCCCTCCTCCTGAACTCAGTTCAGGAACTGTAAAATCAGAGGAGGTGGAGGAAACGCATACAGAAGCATTTTGGGCCATGGGCTGTGGGCAAACGCATCCACCCCCAGGGGTAATTTGTCTGGTGGGCTCAGAGAAAACCATAATTGACACAGCGTTTTCTCGTGTCGCAAATTGGCCCACAACTGCTATTTCAATCTGAGTCAAAATGCTCCATCTGAGGATGATTAAAGGTTCTTCTGTCTCCGAAAACTTTGAGACAAGAAGAAAACATGGCTGTAGCATATAATAATCGTGTTGAACGCCAGATTTCTGTCCATCGACTGCTACAGAAAAGGACAGCTTGTCGTCCAGTGGACATGAAGTGGCCTCTACGTCTTCTCTGTACACCTTTTACAAAACGTTTCATCAGCGGATGATTAAAGCTGTTCTGTCTTTAAATTTATGTGACAGGAAGAGATGGCCGCAGTGAACGTTTTACTCGAGCTGAACGCCAGATCTCTGTCCATCAGCTGCTGCAGAAAGGACGGCACACCACCTAGTGAACATGAAATGGCCTCTACACCTTTCTCTGTACAGCAGCGCTGAAAAACTGACCACTTGATGTGAACAGCGCTGTGGTGGTTGTAGCACGTGAATCTTGAATCGTGTGCACTACATCTTGAGAGAGATCCATCCTCTCAAAAGGATCCGCACAACGGCCAGACCACAGGTTCTGGCCTATTCTGATTAACTCCTGATCGCTCCTCCCACCTGCAGGAGAGCGACCTCCCTCCACGGCAGGTTCCACGAGCGCCCCGATAACAAGTGTCGTAGGACTGGGAACCATGATGTGTTCACGCACTTGGGACAGCGGAGCTGTCAGTCCCTCCTCCTGACCTCGGTTCAGAAAACCGTGATATCAGAGGGAGAGAGGGAGGTGAAAAAGCATTACGACCACAGGCTGTGAGCAAACACGTCCACCCCAGCGGTGGATCGTCCCGTGGCTCCATGATAATTATAGTTGACATCGAGCGTTCTCTCGTGTTACAACAGGTCCACAGCCGCTTGCAGGATTTCTGCCGTGTCTGAGCCATAGCTCTGGGTGGATGGTCCCCGGTCCCCGTACCGTAAAAGACCGTCTTTGGACATCACATCCGTCCCCTGTTCAGAACACAAGAGATGTACCCTACTCCAATGGAAAGCAGATTGGGTGTGCTCCACACAGCATCTGTCTCACAATGTGGCGCATGGGTTGAGCGCACACATCTCCTGCCAGTTATGTATGCAACAGTCACTTGCTGTCTGTGTGAATCAAAAACTCTGATGATTCCACAGCAAATAGGCAAAGTGTTGAATCACATTCAAAAACCCCGTGCGACACTCCAAGAACATTTAAATGAGCTGCTGTGTGGAGAACCACAGCGCACCCACAGAACGTTAAACGTGTGTGCCTCTGTGGAGTCTGACATGTGTTTTGCTTTCCCGAGTGAGGTAGGCACAGGACACGTGCCACGCCCTCACCGCAGCCTCTCCTCCAACGGGTCTCAAAACTAATCCTATAGGATTAGTATTACCCTCAGGTAATACTCAGGTATTACCCGCAGCCGCTTCATAGGACAGTTTTAGTTTTAAGGCTGTGTTGAGACGATTTACCCAGACTGTTAACTACCGCCGATCTTTGCACAACACCCAAAGTTTCATCTCGTGCCTCGCCCGACCTAGCGGCAGGAGTGGGGACGTTTAGCAGACGAGGGAGCGCAAGTTAACGGTAGCTCATCTCCTGATTTAGCATTACAATTGTTAATCGATCTGGCGTTATTTAGAGCCTAGGCACAAGGCTCATGGATGTTGTTTTATAATCAAAAGCTAATAAAACTGTTTAAAACTTCCCATGTTTCGGTTGTTTCATTGAACCAAGTTTTCCACTTCCAAGAACAAAAGGGTGTTTGAAATAAGAATCCAGAATTTTACATTTTGCTTTGCTTTAATCAATAACATTGGCAGGGGAACAGTGGTATTGCACAATAATGATTACACTTGTAAGGATCCAGCCCTGCACCCTGCCTTTCTCTCTCCTCATCACTC
>NC_056500.1:60509332-60542466 GCF_014905685.2 Nematolebias whitei | reverse complement strand
CTGTTCAGTTTCTGGTCTTTCATTCTGGGTACACCGCAATCGTTACAACACTGGATTACAAAGAGATTACATGATGAATAATTTTCACTCCTTAGTCCCTTTTTTAGTTGTTGACCTTTCCTGGGCAAGGTAGATTTCGGTCCCTGTGGATGGGCTTGAGACAGGCTCTTAGATTCCTCTCTGCTCAGCCACGGACGTCCTTTAGTCTGGCCGGCCACGCCCGGTCTCACTCAAGAACACAAATACCCACACAGTTTACCTACTCTCTCTACCTGACCCAACACATTATTCATCGCCACAAACAAAACCCTTCTACAACTCTGAGCAACCAGGTTTTTAATATAATTAATTTTTCTGCTTGTCAATTCATACACCACTGCTATAATTTGGGATAAGGTTTCATTAAGGACTAATTTTGAGGAACGTCCTCTTACCATGTTTTCTGAATTTAGTAAGAAGCAAATTTCCCCATCTCACTCTCGGATGTGGGCCGTTCCTGGTCCTTGATCTGGTTGAATTTGAAGAAAAAGGATTTAGGGATAATCCAAGCTGATGGGTTGAAGAATAGTTCCAAAAAAGAAACTTATTCCAACGGATTTCACCCTAGTTCTCCTCCAGCAGAGACCGTCCAAAATTGTCTTATTAATCCACAATTCGTCCAGAGGTTCTTCGGGTCTTGTCCTGAGCTCCCTCGCTTGTGAAGTGGATCCCCAAAACAGCAGAGTTTTCACTGAAACTTTTGTTTATATAGCCTGAGATTTTCATTGACCTCTCCAGACCAGTCACCCCATCAGGCTAATCCATCCCTTTTGGACTGGACCTTGGTCCGACTTTACAGGCTTCTTATGAGATTTTGCCAGTCACTCCTAATGCATATTAAAATCTGAGTGTGTTTTGTTCAATAATGCACAGTCACCCTTGAGTTGTCCTATTCTGATTTGCTCAGAGCTGTGTTCCGGGACTTTCCCATTGTGTAATACCCTTACTTGTAACTTCTAGAACATTCATGAAGCTACCGGTTCTTCTCTTTCAACAACATGACTAAGCTTAAAAACAGATTACATTGTAAAATCATAAAGATTACATTTTAAAATCACAAGGTTTATAATATCACTTGATTATTTACTCTTTTATTGATTTATTATAAACACATCTTTCTCATTCCTCTGAAACTGGTAATTTTTATTAAAAAGACCTATTTTGCTCTTCTGTTCTCTCCCTGCGTGTGTGTGCCTCTCAGTCAGGCCTGTGTGTGTGTGCGTCTTAGTGAGCCTGTGTAGTTGTGTGTCATATACATTCGTGCTTATGGGGTGTGTGAGTATTCGTGTTGGTTTTGACATACATGGTTTTGATTATTCAAGGCTTCGAGGCCTACAAACAGGGCATGAAACTAGCAGAATAACACAGAATAACATGTCTTGACTTGCCCATTCCCTATAAGAGCAGGCTGAACTCCGCACATCTTTGACACCCCCTCCACGGAGTCAGACTGTTCCTTCAACCCACACTTAAGCTCCAAGCCAGTCTCGATCTTCATCAGCTGTATCCCCTTTTAAGACATCTTCTTCATAATCCAAATCGACCAGATCCTCGTGATACGGTGCTGGATCTTCAGTATTGCTAGGCCCAAGGCTTTGGGCCTCCTCGTCAGCAGCATCCCAATAATCCACTATCGTCAGCTCGCCAGAGTCGACCTCTAGTGAGTTGCCCACTTGAGATGTCAGATCCCCGGAGTGATGTGCATCCTCAGATGAAGGTGGGGCTGTGCTAGTGACAGGCTGAGAGGACGTTGCCTCCACACTCATGGGAGACTCAACAGGAGTGACGGGCTCATAGATGGGTCGTCCTTTGTCTGAATAGACCCATGCACATGCCTCTGGCACTCGCTGTGGTCGTTCTTGTGTCGATTCTTGAGGGGCATTTACTGGCCCATCAGGATGAGTTGGGTCCAGAAATGTTCCATCCGTGTTAATCAGGCTGGGTGGGTTGGAATCTTCAGGGCTGGTAGGATCATACAGAGCAGTGCTCGTGGAGTTGGTCGGACTAGGTGGGCCAACTTCAGTGCTCACGAAATGATCAAGATAGGTTTCCAATTGGTACAGTTCTGGGCACTCCAGGGAGAGAAGGGGTGGTTCGGGAGATGCCGCCCTTACTTCCATGGGCTCGGTCTCAGGCTGAGCCCCTACAGGTGGCAGGTCGGGTGAAGTAACGGCTGGGGTCTGATGTCGAGTCGTCACCATCAGGGTTGGTGCCAGATGGATGTTAGGTGGATTTGTATTCCGTTCTTGAATTGCTGTCATCGCGGGAGTCGGAACCAGTGGTGGAGTGGCTCCCAGGCTTGCCCCTAAAGAGGCCGGCATCATTGGGGGCAGAGGTTCTGAAGATCTTTGTGTAACCCCGAAGGATGGGCCGTGGACCAAGGGCAGCCCAGTGTACAGATGGATTGCCACGAACCTGGTGACGTTGTGGAGGTGCTCCCACAACTTGGCTACCACGGGGTAGTATGAGGCTCGTGGTGGGATAGCTCCCCTTGGATGATAGAGCACCGAGTTCAGAGCCGAGGCCCAGATGACTTTGTAGGCGCGCTCTGTTCTGTCTGCACACCACTGCGGATACTTGCGGCAGACTATGGGGCTCGTCTGAGACAAGAATTCCATTCACTGCAGTTCTGGCCACCAAGCCAGAGTGACAGCACTGGCACCACCAGGACGAACTGACAGCCCAGAGATATTTGGTCTCTGTCAATCCTTTGTGACAGAAACAGCAGGTTACTTCATGCTCCTGTAACGACAAAAGGGGATAAGACAAGATCTAACACTATAACACAATTACTATTTTTTTATTTATTATTTTTATTATTTATTATTATTATTATTATTATTATTATTATTATTATTATTATCTTTTCCCCGGGTTCCATCGCTTTTCAAAGGCCCTCAACTGTAACTGGACCTATACAGGCCGTCAGCCAACATCAAGGACCTCATCGAACAATGTTGCCCAGAGTTAAACAGACATTAGATTAATAATTAATAATAGCATTAGCAGGGGGGAAATTTAAGCATTGTTGGTTATAATGATTAAGGTTCTTTGTATTTTTGGTGAATTGGGGATTCAATCTATGGAGATTTCGTGGCTTCCACTTCTCTCCGGTGCAGTAGGAGCGGATTCAGGTCTGGTTTTCAAGATTGCAGCATAAGTCATCATCCAAACTACGATGGGTACTGTGGTGCAGAGACCAGTCCAATATAGCACAGAACAGATTCCCCAGGCCAGACCCCATCCAATTAGGATGACTATCTTCAGGGTCCATCATTGTCTGTTTTGGGGTCGTAAGGACAGGGTTTGGTATAGTAGGTGTGCCAGCACGGTGATGGTTTTAGCTCCTTCCATCACCACCGTCACGATTCTTCCAGCTGTGCTCCCACAGTTTGTGATGGGTATAGACAGAGGGGTGAGTGTGGCCACACACTCGAGGGTCACTACGATGGAATCTACCAATAGCCAAGATGAAATCACTACTCTCTGCCGGAGTGAGGTCTGGACCCTTCCCAAGACATAGGTAACAAATAAGTGTGGCATTATTTCAGCCCTCTTTAGGATTACATGGGTCACGATTATCTTGGCGTAGGCCTGGAAAGCCACGGGGAATCGCATCAATCGCCCCTTACCCCACTTGCCTGTGTGGCAGTAGCACATCCATGTAATCATTATTAGAAAATATTCTGTTGTACTCCCCTTAAAATGGGATGGGCATCTTGGCCAAGAGGTCTGCGTGGGGGGCCGTAGTGCTATCTGAGTCTGCATAAAATGTACTCACATCAGTTGGAGCACTGGTTGTTGGGCAATCCATGATGTTCTTGACTCCGAGGATCTCTTTGAGTTCTGCTCTCTGCTGCTCCGGGGCAGATGTGAGACTGTTTCCGTATTCTCTCAGTTTTAAGCCGAGCCAGCGCCCGGTTCTGGTGGGAGTGGCTTGTAGTTCCTCCCACATGGGTGGCACATGGCCTTGATGCCTTCTTGTAGGACCACACATCCTAATAAGGCAACAGCTATCACTCCAACTAAGCTTGCCAAATAAGGCCAGATCTGAAGGAAAAGATCAACTATCCATCCTTCAACGGTTCTTCCGCCTTCCTTGATCACTTCACCTACTTCATGCACTACTTCTGTGACTTTACGGCCTACTGTATAACTAACAGTTTCATGCCAAGCACAGTTATGTTCTTCCTCTCCCTTGCCACATTTTTTCCAACTTTCTTCTGGATATTGACATGTGAGATTAGAGTAGATTTTGTTTGGGCCTACCCAATCGTAGCCATGCAACTCATCGCCAAAACATAGGCGTCGTCTCAGTGCATGTCCTTCGGCCAGAGCAATCATAGAATAGGAGAAGAAGGGGACAATCACTCCCTGAATACTCTTTCTAGTTTTCAGCTTATGTCCTAATATGACGTTAGTGCAACTTGTACAGTCAGGTACAGATCTTCTCCATTTTCCGTCACTATACTTTTTCCACACTACCTCAGCTGCATGAGTTGTGAATTCGTTGTTATAATGATTTTGACAGTAAGTATCCCATCCGGATAACTCGTAACAAGGCCTGTGGGCCAAGCTAATTGTACACATATCTTTTTTCCCATTACAAAACATTTGCCATGGCCTTGGGCTGACATACCTGTCGGGACGATATAAAGCATTTGACCATATGTCCTGCTCTTTGGAGTAAACTGTAGCTAAGAATTGATATCTAATCCAATAATTAGTGGAATGTTTTAAACAAGGGACCACCCATTCTCTTATTTCTTCCTCTTGAAATCCCCACCAAGTACATGAGTCATCTCTATGGTGATACTCGTGCCAGGATTGGAGCAATATTTTGATCGTCTTTTCTTTCTTTAGTTCCATACAGTCATGGCGCCAAGTGGACATGACTGCTACTTCTGTTTCCCATAGTCTGCATCTAGGTGACGCCCCACTACTCTCCCACATTGAGTTATTAAGACTAAGGAAAATACGTTCGGCTACACATTCATCAATTTTGTTAAAATCACCTTTTGGTGCACTAAATAGCTCATTTGGTTTGGGCAGCCTCTGCATGTACATGTCTGAGTAATATGGCCCCATCAGGCCTGCATAAGTCCTGGTATACCCCTCCACAAAGTCACCTTCAAAGTGGAGCAAACCAGGGACCACCTGGGCAATGTCATGTTCAACAAATCTTCGTGCCAGGCATTAACAGGATGAAATATAGCTGCCCAGCTCCAGTAATAATATCTTTGATTTGCTACTGGGGTTATTGGTATATAATTTTGAGATTTACACTCACCATACAGGTTCCAATAGCAGATTGGGAGCTTCTTTAATTTGTTTTCCTTACAATATTCTGTTGCAGCCTTCTCTGCCCCATTATCATTGGACTCTATCTTTACCATGTATATTACATTGCCCGGCGGGACTGTTTCATCATCATAGGCCTCAGTTGGTCGTTGGTGAGGCTTTATGTTGGTTGCATTGGGTTTGAGTATCTTCTTGTGTCTTACAGTGTGAATGGTTTTAATTCCAGTACTGTTCCGATACGTTCCAGTGTGATTTCTTTGAATGAGTGGTGGTATTTTGTCAGTCTAAATGGATGTTGCCCCAGAACTCCCAACGTGGGAGGATTGCCCGACAGCTTTCGTCTTTTGGCGGCGCGGGATAGATCACTTCTTTATCCCAGTGGCCTTTGTGGGCCAACCCTGGCAGTGGTCGGCAGGCCCGATCACATTGCCATTCAGGTGGTTCTTTGTCAGGGTGAATCCAATTACATATTGTTGTTCTTTTAACTTGTTTCTTTAATTCTGCTATCCAAACTACAACTCCATCCTGCAGGACTAACAGGTCGGTGATGGTCCATGCTTTTCCGGTCAGATTCCCAGCATCAATAGCTGCCATCCATTCAGGTGTGAGATTCAGCTTTTTCCTCCAAGCTCGATATCCCGCTCGTTTCACTCGATTCCAAGTCAAAGTTTGATTCTGTACGGTCTCATTTTGGTTCCATGGCAAAAAGATGTTGCTTCGAGTGATATCCCAGCAGGTCATGTTTGCATATTTGGATCTCCCATGGGAGACTGTTACATGTGTGAGGCTCCATGGTCTAATTCCAGCTTGATACAAAATAACCAACAACATTACAAAGCCTATTAACACTACGAGTCCCCGCATCAGGGTACATAGACAAGCTGCTTTATCCTTAATCGTAATCCTTGGACAGTCCTTAGGTCGGTTGGGGGTCACTTCATTATCTGAATCTTCGTTGTTTGAATCATCGCTGTTCGGTTCTCTATTTTTCAGGGGGATCATTTTGGTAATGGGCCTGTTTTGCTCCTAGCTCTTGCCCTTCTCTCAGATTATCTGTTGACTGTGGTCACTCATCCTTTAAGGAGTTCTAGATATAGCGGAGAGGGGTGTGGCAATCCAGGTTGCAAACCTTTCCACACCCATCTCCACTGCATCACCAACCACTCCGTCGGTTCGGGTTGGGATCCATATGCATCCCATACTGTATTAACATAAGCTTGCCAAATTGCTCTTTCCTGTCGCCCGATGTGATCGAGATGAGTACAACGTCGTCTATTTGTTGGGCCCTCTTCGTCTAACATCTCTACCTGAGTTATAAGTGGCTGGCCTTTGTACATTACTTGCACTCTATATCCTGATCTTGCCCCTGGCCTCACCCAGTGGTTGTAAGGGGTCATCACCCGATCCCTTATCACCCGCAGGGGTAGATACTGATTTTCTAACACATACCGCTCTGGTCTACATGCCCTTTTATAGAGTGCCCTCTTCATGGATGGACTCGTGGTCCAGATCACCATCTCTCCTACAGAAATTTTGAAGAATCTGCTTTGATATGGCTCTCGGTAGTTGGGTCCCAGGCAGTACGGTGGCGCAACTGGTAGAACTGCTGCCTCTCAGCGAGCAGGTCCTTGGTTCAAACCCTGGTCCAGGGGCCTTTCTGGGTGGAGTTTGTATGTTCTCTCCGTGCATGCGTGGGTTTTCTCCGGGTACTCCGGTTTCCTCCCACAGACCAAAAACATGCATGTTAGGCTGATTGGTAACTCTAAATTGTCCCTAGGTATGAGTGAGAGAGTGAATGTTTGTTTGTCTCGTTTGTCTCTATGTGGCCCTGTGATGGACTTGCGACCCGTCCAGGGTGTACCCCGCCCCTCGCACAGTGATTGCTGGACATGGGCACCAGCAACCCCCGTGACCCAAAATGGATTAAGCGGGTAAAGATAATGGATGGATGGATGGATAGTTGGGTTCCCACCTTAGTTTAATTCTTAATCCGGATACATTCAAATAGATCACATTGAATATCCATGGGGACTCTGGTGGGCACATACAGACCGGGGTACTGTAGTAAGGGAGCCATGCTAGGCTCCGGTGGTATCCTTTGTGAGGTTCATCTAGGCGAGGTTTTCTGATATACTGTATGTTCTCATAAAAATAGTTTTTAGATGGGTTTCTCCCCAAGGAAAAGTCTTGTTGTGGCTCATCAAGCCACGTTATATCGCCTCCTGTTATTATTGCTGGTATTTTTGGGCCCTTTCAATCATATTGAATTAACATGTTGGCTACAGCGACGTCAATTGGCTTAAAGTGTATAATGTCTTCCTTTTTTATGGGCTTTCTGGCGCGAGCAGGCATGACAGCATTGGATTACCTTCTGCCTGGTGGGTCACAAACCTGGGTGTTTCTCTCTTTACTTCCGCTGGAGCTCTGTCCTCTTCTCTTGTCACCCGTTCCTTATAGAGCTCTAGACAGAGGGGTGATGGGTGTGGCATGAGTGGTCGTAATCCTCTCCACACCCACTTCCATTGGTGGACACTCCACCCGATGGGCTCTAGTTGAGGACCTTCTAGCCCACTAAAGATGGTGTCGAGCGGGCTTTCTCCTCTGCGGAAACGATCCATTGTCTCTTGCTCCCGTTGTTCGGCATACTCGCGTGTTTTTGCCTCATACTGTCTGTACGGCGGGCCCAACTCCATTTGTGAGGTTACTGTGCTGACCAGGGGGTGCCCCCTGTAGGACACTGTTGCCTTGTATGCCGATCTCATGGGGTATCCATTCCAGTGGTTGACAGGCGCCAAAACTCGGTCGTACAGCATTCGCAGGGGTAGCCTAGTATTTTCGACTACTACCCGATACTTGTCACATTCCCTTTGATAGATCTTCGTTCTCAGGGTTGGGCTTGTCGCCAAAATAATTAGTTCTCCCACCGAGATTTCACAATCTTCCGTTTGGTGAGGCTCTCCGTAGTTGAGGCCCCACTTGATCTTAACTTGCCACTCCAATACTTACAGATAAACAACGTTAAAAATCCATGGCGTCCCCATTGGGCTGGGGTTGTATGGTAATCCCCACTGGTCACTTATTAACATGAATGCAACCATCTTTGGATCCACCCTGGTAAGGTCTGGTTTGCGGAAGGTTCTTACACTCGAGCTGTAATAATTCTTTGTTTTATTTGTAAAAATAGAATAATCTTTCCTGGGTCGATCTAATTTTACCAGCTGTCTTCTGACAATCAAGGCTGGCTCGTATGGCCCAGTTCTGGATCTTTGAAATAACATATTCTATACGTACTCACGGGGCTGTTCCTTAGTTCTTGGGAGGAAGTCCATTTCACAGGGCCAACAGTCCGGTGCAGTTCTTAATGTGGTCATGTCCCATGACCAACTTTCCTTGATGATTTCAGGGAATTTTATGTTATCTCTACCTCCCTAAATGGGGCTAGGGCATCTTACAATACCTATTAGCAATTGTCTTTCTAACCTTCTTTTGCGATGAGATCCGTTGATGAGTCTAGCACCCCTTGGGTTGATTCTTACTCGTTTATTTTCTTGTCCGTGAATTTCCATCTCCTCGGGAACGTCTTGCCGGCCCAGGCTTTCAGCACACTTTGTCTTTTGTCCATTTTGCTTAGTTGAGGCTTTTCAGCGTCGTTCTTACTGTCTTCGATTGGCTGGATTGTGGCCCCAACGGAGTACACTCCCCTGTATGGTACAATGATCATCTGCACGGAAACTCTAACCCTCTGGGTGGAGTCTGGCCTTATGGGAGTGTCTACCCGTTGTGCAGCCGTTCCGGGTATCTACAGCACTCCTTTCCTCTCCCAGGCTTCCGAGGTCACTAGATACTCAGCTGTCTTTTGCTTGGGTCTAGCCCCGTGTATAGCCCATGCATCCAGGCTGGTGGTGTGGTAGTACAGATTTGTGTGCCTGGTCCCTGCCTCTCGAGGAACCTCCGGCAGGTCGATTAATGGGAGATCTTGGTTTAGGATTACCTCTGCTACCAGTAGAGCCCACGTTGTTAGCTCCCAGGGGCCCTTCCAGCCGCCTTTTTGAGCTTCTTCGTTCACTTCATCAGGTAGCTGGTTTCTTTCACCTCCATCTGTTCCCAGCGGGTCCCTGAACACCCTGAAGACCAGTGGAAACTAATTAGTGCTTTTCCCATTGCGGGATTATAGGGCCAGGCTTGCTGCACTGATTGTTCAAGCAAATCCTGAGGGTTCCAACATTTCCCTTTCTTTTTAGCCTCTTCCCCCTCATTGGGTTTAACTATCCCTGGATATAATGGTGGGGCCGAGGGTGTAGCGTTCGGCCCTTGGTCATAATGCTGCATCCTTGTGGTTTCTTTTGGGGCCTCGAATTTTCTTTCATCTAACTGGTTTTTAAAGGACTTGAGGGGGTCATAGTATCTTCTTACTTGCCAACCCACTGCCCTTTCTGAGTGTAACAGCTGACCATTTTGCATTTCTTCTTGGCAGCTCCCGCAGTATTTCACTAGGGTTCCGTTCCACTCACAAGTACAGTCTCTTGGGCCTTTGCCATTCAGATCCCATTGTGTTATTATAATCATCCGAGGCAAGACAGAAACTCTGAACTTCCCACAAATAAATGCATCCATTACTTTTACAGGCTTCACTGGAAATCTCGGACATGTTACTTGCTTTAGGTTTGACGGGTTTCTTTTTCCCCTGTCCTTCCCAGAGAAGGGGTAGACCGCTTGGGTCCAGGCAGATTACGCAGTTGTTTTCCAGCTTGTTCCATCTGAGGGCTTCATCTTCTGTCGACAGGTATCCTTTTTTAGCATATTCCAATGTTTTCAGAGCCCTACCTGCCCAAAGCTCTGAAGTTGTTCTCCGTAGGATGACTCCCCCGCATATAGTGGCCATTTTAATAAAGGGGAGCGTGGTACTTGGTTCTTTGGCCATACTCCGGTTTCTGGTTTTAACTTAGCTAGGAATTGGCTTCAGTTGCTCTATTCCTTGGATCCCTTTCTTTTCTAATTCAACTGTATTTTTGTCTTACAGTCTCTTTACTCTGTCTTTGGTGTTGTATTTGGGCCTTACTGCTACTGCTGACATGTGATCCTGTGCTCTGACCCACACCTTCTGCCCCACCTTGAATGAGGTTTCAGGGTCTGGCTGTTCCTCCTTATCATCGGGGCCCCGCCCAGTTTCCTGCGTGGTGAAGTGTTGTTGGTTAAGCTCCTCTGAGGGGGAGGGTCTACGATCTCGATGCCTGTCATTCAAGGCTTGTCCTATTTCTACAGTTTTAGTACTCCATTCTTTGGTATTAGCATTTTTAGCTATCCAATTTTTGAGTAAACCTATGGCTCTTTTGGCCACTCCGTTGGCTTGAGGTGTGTAGGGAGGTGAACACACACACATTACCCCAAAAGTTTGGCACCAGTGATCCACTTGTGCATTGCGAAAATGCGTTCCATTATCAGTTCTCAGTTCCTTTGGAATGCCTAACGACCCACAGACCTGCTCTAACATGCTAACAACACTGTTGCCATTAGCTTTTCTTGCTGGCTTCACTACCACATACCCTGACATTGAGTCTGCTAGCACTAGAAGGTATTTCTCTCCCTTCCTGCCCGTGACTCCCATAGGCCCAGCTACATCCATGCATACTGAGCCCCAGGGTATGGTGCTTTTGATAGTTTGCCCATCCACTCGGTGCCCTTGCCATCCTGCGTTGTATTGACCACATACTTCGCAGTCCTACAGCACCTTGCGGACTTGTTTTAAAGGGACCCAGAGTTCCTGACTCTCTAACTCCTTACGTGTAGGTTGTATGCCCACATGACCTAGGCCTTCATGCACACCCCATACAACCTCTACCACGTACTCTTCTGGGACCCTCCGACCTTCAGATGTTCTGTCCCACTTCTCGATCCCAACAAAAAAACTATTTTCCTCTGCTAGACTTAATAATCGACTTCTTCGTTACCCTGCCAGTATTTTCCTTCTCTAGTGTGGGACTTTTGGTGCTCTACCTCTAACTGCAGATTTAACGTGAGTTCAGCTATTTTCTTCCACAAGTCTTGGTGAGCCACCACTTTTCCCTTGGCACTTTCAAATCCATTTTCTTCCCATATGGATAAGTCCTCATTTAAAGCTTGTGCACAGTAATGACTGTCAGTCACTACCTTTGCTCTTTTCACTTTTTTGTTTGTCAGTTCTAGCAGTACTTCGAGTACTGCCGTAACTTCTCCTGTTTGCGCACTCCTGGCACTCTCCCCCTCCTACGGCAGCACTCGTTCCCCTGATATTTTAGGATAAATCCCCAATGTGCCACCTGATCAGATCCCTTCTTGGATCCGTCCATGTAGAGAGTCCAGTCATGCATTTTTTGTTGTTCAGGTGTCTCTTTTGTCATTTTCCTGCTTGCCGGCTGTGCCGGTCCTATCTCTAGATCCGGGTCTAACAAAATGTCTTCCCATCTACCCCATCTTGTGTTGGTAGCTTTGGTACTTTCAATTGTTCCCTTTCTGAGATATCTGTGCACTTGGCTCTGTGTTATGACTTTAATAGGCTGCCCTTGAGCCAGATCTTTCAGCGTTCCCCAGTATCTAGCAAGTACTGCTAATTCTTTTTTTTCCTGAGGAAATTTTTTCTCAACTGAGGTTAACGTGTAACTCCAAAGAGTAACTAAACCTCCATTTTCATTTTTAACTGTTATCATGGCATCGTCTCCCTCACAGCTAACTTCAGCTATGAGTTTTGTCATAAGACTTCTTGGTTCTAAGCGTACCGCTTCCTGTATTTTTGTTCTCAGTTCTTCCAAGTCATTTTAGTTTTCAGCGGTCCAAATCTAAGCTTTTTTGCTTTTCTGTTCGTTTTCTCCTTCTCTTTTCTTCAGGCAAGCATACAAGGGTTTGGCATATTTCTGATAGTTGGGGACATGATCCCTCACATAGTTGCATAAACTTAAGATTTTTTGCAGTTCATTTTCGGACTCGGGGGGCTGAATCTGTTCGAGTTTCTCTCTGAAGCCTTCTGAGAGTCCCAGATCGGCTGTTACTTGAAACCCTAGATAGTTTACTCGAAACTGTCCAAACTGACATTTCTTCAGATTCAATTTCAGCCCTGCTTCTGTGACTCGCTGCACCACCTTTGCTAATCTTTCTAGATGTTCTTCTTCTGTGTCATCTGCGATAAACACATCATCGATGTAAACTGTGGCACCTAAGTCTTTAAGCACATCCATCACGGCTTATTGAAACACATTTGGAGAGTTTTTGTTTCCCTGTGGTAATCACTGCCAAACGTAGCTTCTCCCTTGATGGGTAAAAACTGTTTTCCCTTGTGATTGTTTGGCTAGTCTGAGTGAGAAGAATCCATTTGCTAAGTCGATGCAGGATTTGTACTTTTTCACTTGCAGGGTTTTCAAAGTACCTTGTGGGTTGATTAGGCTAGCTCGGTTGGCCACTGTTCGTCTGTTAAGTGCTTTAAAATTGATTACCGGTCGCCATCCTCCTCCGGCAGACTCAGGTTTCTTTACTGCCTGGATGGGGCTGTGTTACGGCCTCAGGCCTGTACTGCCTTTCTTCTTTTGTAGTTTTGCAGTTTTCTTTTCTGTAATGCCTGGTTGCTGCTGGCTCGTTGCCTCCCTCTACTGGTGAACTTTTGACCAAGCCCTCAAGACTCACCTGTCCAAAGATGATTGGACAAAGGAGGTTTGGACAGCACCACCCATCCACCAGCGACTGCCAATGAAGAGGCCAGGAGGAGGAAGAAGATCATAAAAGTCAGCCCTGCCCTTCAATCAGAGCTGCTGTGCTTGGTGTGCAGTATGCCAACTTTTGGTGGTGCAGACAAATTGTTTCAGACTGTGTCTTGCTTTGTCTTATTGCTTCTGCTTATTGCTTCTTCTAAGACTGTGGCTTGTGTAGCAAAGACACATTTGTCTGGTTGGAGATTTCATTCTCATTGTGGAGCCACTTGTTAGTTTGACCATTGTTAGTTGGGTTGCTATATTTTGTTTGGCTTGGAATTTTCAATTTTGTTTTAAGTAGCTGAGTCATTGTTCAGAACCAGAAGTGTTCTTGTTTTATTTAAATTGTATGACGAATGCCAGCTATTGCTGGGATTTTTGTTTAGTATTTTGTAAACAGCCAAAATTAAATTGTCACATTATTATTTTTTTACACAAACTTTTGTCATGTCATTTATGTTACCTCCAAAACGAGCCGGGACATAACAGGCTGTTAGTAATAGGATTTGTTTCTTCTCTAATGATCCCTAAAGCACTTAATTCTCTTACGATTTTGTTCATTTCTTCAACTGCCCCTGGGTTGAGGGGATGCTGTCGCACAGGTGGATGTACTCCTCCTTCGATTATGTGCACATATCTTGGACCCAAATCCCCGCAGTCATTTTTAAACTTGGCCGCTGAGGCTGACTCGATGATTTGTTTTAATTTCTCGTTCCCTGCCGGGGAGAAGTCGCTCTCATTTAATTTTTGCTCTGTTACTTCGGGTATATTTACAGGTTTATACCACTCTCTGATTTCCTTTTTTTCGTGTGTTGGCCCTATTTTCACTAATCTGGATTTGAGCGTATCCAGCAGTCTATTCAGGGCCCTTCGGTCTCTTTTTGGCTTTCCTAGTTCTTTCAAATCTGTTACTGTCATGAGGTTATATGGTCCCTTTACCCATACAATTCCTTTCCATAAGCCGAAAGGCATTTTTTCAACAGTACCATTAGCTAATTGGACCGTGAGGTGTCCTATTGTTTTTAGGTTTCTGTGGGTCGTTGACACCTCTGCCCCAGAGTCTATCAGGTAAGGTTCTCCACCTAGTTCAGTGTAGATTTTATCCCCATCCCAATATGCATTCTCTAGGGTGACCCGCGACCTTTCGGCCATCATTTAGCTGGCCCCCCATTCCCTTTCGTGCGGGACTCTTGGAGGGCCTTCTTTTCTTCTGGGGTGACCTTTGCATATTCTTCTGGCGGTATATATTTGCCCCACTTCTGGGGTGTTTGGCTTGCAGCCGGAGCTTGAAATTTCTTGGTTGCTGGTTTCTGTACGGTGACTCTTGCATCCTCGGAGGCCGCTCCCTGCATTGTGGCTGCTGGGGGGCCCTTTCAGCTGCCTTCGGTTGTTTTGGGCTCTGTTTTGCCTCGCTTTTCTTTCGCTCATCCCAGAACTGCTATTTTAGGTCGTATGACTTCACTGCCTGATCTATTTGGGCGACAGTGGTCTCATGTTGGGGCATTTTAGCAAATGTGATTTCTCCCCTTCTCCCTTTTGTTACGCTTCTCAGGGCTTTAACATATCTGTTAGGGGGAATTACTTGTTTGAGTTGATACCACACTGGTGTGAGGCGTTGCCCTTGATCCATGCGCACTCTTGCCCGTTGAATCTGAGAGTCCTCGTCGTCCATATCCTCCAGGACTAATTTCTCATATTGGCTTTTAGCCGACTCCCCTTTACTCACTGGGTTTGTAGTGACATTACCCAGCCACAGCTTTTTTGCTGCTTCACACTCAGTGGAGCTAACGACCATGGGCCACACATCTTTGATGTATTCCTCAGTGGTCTCTTGGGGTCTTTTTTCTCTCACTAAGCTTTTCAGCTTTTTGTACTCACGATAACTGTCAGTGTCTGAGCTGGACGCACGGCTTTGTTCCGCCCGCTTTGGTTCAGGGGTTGATTGAGGCACATGATATGATGGATTTGCCTCGGCCGTGGATGTGTCATCTTCTTCATCCACCGATATTTCATCTCGCAATTTCTTTTCCGTTTCTTGGGCATATTTGTAGGCAGTCTTTTTCATCCTTCTCGGCATCACATCATGCACTATTCCCAAGTAAGCTGTTCTAAACTTACTGGTTAAGGGTTTGTGGGCTGCTAAGGTGGGGTACGAAGGCATCATTAAAATGTTGGCCCACTCTCCCAACGTAGCTTTGACAGTCAGTTCCACTATCTCCTCTGACCTGATTTTCGATCCTCATCTAGACGAGTGGGAGTCACAATAATCAATTCCTTCAAAGCGGCTGCCGTAGGCATCTCTTTTGATAACCACATAGCTGAGCGAATTGCCACGCACTCAGCTATCTCCCAAAGCAGGCGATGGGACCGCAACCCATCGACACTCATCACCAGCTGCCTAAAACCCTGAGTTATGGCTCTGGATACTCCTCTTTCGATGGCTCCTAACATCTCCCTCATATATCCTTCATTGCTGGTCACCTCCTCATAGCTTATAATTGGGACATGTATTATAGCATAATGTGGAAGGTCAGCACCGCTAGTTAGGCTCACTTTTGGCTTCAAGCCTTCCATCCACTGTTTTAAATTAGTTATTTCTTGTTGGTACTCGCTCCCCGCTAGTTTCTGTAAAGTTTTTCTGAATGCTGAGTTATGGATTTTATACTTGTGATCGGTGAATACCAACAGCTCATCGGCATCTACCATCCAAGGGCTTCCTTTCAGCCTACCCACTCGGACCTCATTCTGGAATGGTATGATTTGTGTATCCTCGGGTAAGGGTTTAAGGGTTTCAGCCAGAGGGAATTTGGGAATGTTTTTTGGTATTGGTTTAATTTTATCTTTCAGCCTCGCTCTGGGCTCCTTTTCATTTTTTTGGTTCAAGTTTTGGTTCCCGATGTTTCTCTTTGGATTGTCTTTTCCTGGGGGTCTCGTTAGACATTCCTGAGGAACCCTCCCTTGGGTTCTCCTTCTTGTCTCTTTGATCATTACTTAGCTCTGACTTTGGTTGCGTCTTTGTTTTTCCTAAGGGCTCCACATTCAACCCTCTTCCACTCATCCAGTACTGATTCAATTTTTCTGCTAGAGCTTGGGAAATGGCATTCAGCTGTTGATCATCTTTTTCTTTTCCTGCTTCATCATCAAAGGACCAGTCATTAGTATTTTTTTCGACTTTGGCTCCTGATCTTATGTGCTCACCGTCTGAGTCTAAGTCAGGGTCTTGAGTCTTAGTCTCCCTGTATTGGCTATCGCTTAAGAGTAAGCTTCCAAATGGGAGGTTCACAAAAGAGGGGTTCACATGGGAGGCCGGGACAAATGCTCCTGGTCTGGGTCTGACAACACTCGGACTTTCTTTTTCTGTCTGGATTGTTACAAGTATTTCACTTTTAGTTGCTTTCTCTTTTCCCTCACCTAATTCGGGTTCACTCTCGTCCGAGTCTCCTGTAGAGCCCGTTTGTGATGCCCGTTCTTGTCCGACTCCTTTCTCCTGGTTTTTTTTCTGTTCATACATGGCTAGTCTCCTTAACTCTTCTGTGTACTCTTGGTACTTAGGGGCTGCTTTCATGTCATGTTTAACTAGTTGCCACCCCAATCCTGATGCTCTGGCTACCATTTTTATTAAAGGGTCATAATCAAAGGAAGGACTGATAATTTCCGCGATTAGCGCACCCACCGGTGTCTTGACCAACTGTATCCACCATTGTAGCCACTTTTTGATCTCTGTTTTGGTTTTCATTCTAGCTGGGTCTCTCATTACTATAATTTGAAGCCCATTTGTTGCCTTGTTGCAATGGTACATACCCTTTTCTTCGATACATTTAATCAGGTTTTGTTACAAGACTTCTTCATCTTCTCCAGATTACTGTCTTTGAATTGGAGCTGCTTTAGCTGGTCCCAGGTTTCATAACCTTTTCCATATGGGAGGATTCCTACCCTTACTCCTAGTATTTCTCTTCTTGACTCGGGTGTTACTTCTGTCGGATCGTTTAGCTTAGACTGGTTCTCCAGCTCCACCTTTTCTGCTTCTTTGCCCATTTTTCTGTTTTTGTTGTCTCGAGTTGCCTGTTCCTCAGAGTCTCCCGACTCTATTCCTTGTACTCCAGATGGGAACAGACTAGCTGCTTAACTTACTACTTGGATTATGGTCAGTAACCCTTCGTAAGCCCTCCTACCCAGCCCACTGCCTAGTGGATTACTAAGGAGTATTTGGCTGGTGGCCTGGTCCAGCCGCTCACACTCCCTCAACTCTAGGGACTGTGTTCTATCTTCGGAGCTTGATTAGCTCGCCGACACGTGCCTTCTCTGTGGGGGGTCTTTACACTAAAAAACCGTATCCCACCGCTGTCACCATGTTTTGCTTTCCTGAGTGAGGTAGGCACAAGACACGTGCCACGCCCTCACCGCAGCCTCTCTTCCAACGGGTCTCAAAACTAATCCTATAGCTCAGGTATTACCCGCAGCCGTTTCCTAGGACAGTTTTAGTTTTAAGGCTGTGTTGAGATGATTCACCCAGACTGTTAACTACCTCCAATCCTTGCACCACACCAAAAGTTTCATCTTGTGCCTCGCCTGACCTAGCGGCAGGAGTGGGGACGTTTAGCAGATGAGGGAGCGCAAGTTAACGGTAGCTCATCTCCTGATTTAGCATTACAATTGTTAATCGATCTGGCGTTATTTAGAGCCTAGGCACAAGGCTTATGGATGTTGTTTTATAATCAAAAGCTAATAAAACTGTTTAAAACCTCCCATGTTTCGGTTGTTTCATTGAACCAAGTTTTCCACTTCCAAGAACAAAAGGGTGTCTTCCCGCCTCTGAACGTGTATGCGAACAGCGTAATGTGTTGTTTGCTGCGGCCGTCTGGAATGCATGCTGGTGAGCTCAGTTGAAGAGCGGTGTCACCGTCTGGGTTACGCTTACCGGAGGCACGGGACGCTGGTCCACCTGGACATCTCGGTCCGATGAAGCTTCTGTCAGGCTTGGCTCCAGGGGGCACTGAGGGAATTTCTGCTCGGTGAACCCCTGCTCTGGAGATGGGTGCGGACTGTGGAGATTGGCCCCCCAATCTACCAGGAAAGCCGGCTGTGGCCTTGCCCGTAGGACGTCCTATTGGGAAACCGAGGGCAGATGGATCAGGACAGTGAGCCGGAATGGAACCTAGAAAAAAAACCTTCCCGCCGGATCATCCGAACTGGCGGGAAAGGCGCGCAACATAAAAAAGGGTCCCTTCATGCCAACGGCTCCTGGATTATGCCGGGCAACTCCAGAGGGTGCCGTCAGCCGGGAGCAGTGGGATCGCCGATGCGAAACGAGGTGGGATGAGGTGAGCATTCGCTCAGCCCCTTCCACTGACCCTACACTCTCCAGGAGGGAATGAGCAGCGGGGGCCTGCAGCTGACATGGCCTGTCCCGGAGGAAACATCCGATTCGCTCCGAGGGTCGGCGATAAGAGGAAAATTACAAGATGGTGTTGTCCAGCGTGTAGCGACCTGTCACTGAGAAATACTCCTCGGTGCTTACCTTGAAACAAGACTGCTCGTCAGCTTCTCCTCGGGAAGGAGAGCTCACCGGGATGACCGCAGGTCGATGTGACGGGCCAAGCATTCTTAACAAAGGTTGGTCATCTACACAACTTTCCTTCTTCGTTCTTCTGACAGTGCTATTAGCTTGCTGAAGAAAAAATGGGAGCCGATTACCCGCTCTTAACGAAATTTATAAAGACCGGGTGGGGCCCACACAGCAGGTGGGCGTGGACTAAATTTTTAGTGCAATGCATCGCATATTGGGATAAACCCATCAGTGACATCCTTAAAGGGCGAAGCCTATACGAAATAGAACATGAGCACAGCAGTCTCAAAACAAAAACTTACATCAGAAATGGGGTTAGGGTTTCAAAATCAACAAAAATATGGAGAAAAACAAAAGTTAAAGTTTAGTCCAGTTAAACATTTGACACAAATGAACTATATACTGTACATCATATCTAACAAGCTTGAGTCAGGTCCTCTGAATTGATTCTTTTATGTTGGCAGTCAGTCTAAAGAAGCTGAAGAAATCTTTTGGATAAAATATGAAAAGTTTCAATAAAGAGGAATTTGTCCAGGGGACCTAATTTATTTAACCTTGTTAGATTTATCTACCTGGATTCAGTGCAGCACAACAGCTCAGTGGTTAGCGTTGTTGCATCACAGCATGAAGGTAATGTGTTCAATACCTGGTGGGACCTGGGGTCTTTCTGTGTGGAGTTTGCATGTTCTTCTCGTGCTTGTGTGAGTTTTTTCTGGGTATTCGGGTTTCCTCCCACAGATCAAAAGCATGCATGTTAGGATGCCTTCAAGTCCAGGCCTCCCTTTCAAAATAGATTGTTGTTTACGTACTGTAACCCCAGATTCTATGAGTATAGGCATAGCCCTTTAAGAGCTGTCGCTAGTGGGTTTATCCCTAAGGCGCTCAGCGCTGCACTGAAAACTTTAGTCCACGTCCACCTGCTGTGTGGGCCTCTCCCCTGGTCCGCATAAATTATGGTGAGACCGAGAATTGGCTCCCAAATAGCTTTTTTCTTCAGTCATTTAGGAACCAGTGAGGCCCAGAGCCTAGGGCTACGCCTATACTCATAGAGTGGGGTTGTAGTACGTAACCAACGTTATATTTCGTATAGGTTTCACTCTTTAAGAGCTGTCGCTGGTGGGTTAAAGGCGAAGCAGGATGTAGTCTATGCCTCACTGGGTCCATTCAGACACAACATGAAGCACCTGCTTGCACAAAAAAATATTTCATCACTCAGCCTTCTGTGTGAGTAATTACGCTCTGCGTAATTGCGTGCTCCATGCGCAAGATCGCATCAGAGAAGATCTCTGGTGAGGAAAAAGGCTGAGATAGCAGACCTGCTGCTGTGAATAGGAACAATAGAGGATACAAATTGTAACAGTGTAACGATGAACAGAGCAGACCAACAGCTCCACAGGATGAACCGATTAATAACTATAAAATCAGCAGTCATGAACTTGTGACTGATAATAAACATCTCACACTGTGACTGCATGCAGGCAGGTGTGAGCTCAAAAGTGAGGCTCCATGAAACAAATAATAATCATTCTGTCAGAACCCTGAGAACAGAATGGGTCATGGAGAAAGTAGAAACATCACATAGATAAAAATGAATAATTGAACATGACGATGGCCAGGCAGCCGCCATACAAATATCCTCCACTGGCATCCCTCCATGCAGAGCCATGGAGGATGAAAAACCTTCTGGTGGAATGCGCCTAGATTCTCTGGAGGATCCAGTCCAGATGAACTGTAAGCTTCAGAAATAGCCTCACACAACCAGTGTGAGAGGCGCTGGGTGGGTAGAGGACGTCCTGAAGCGCTGTCCCAGTAATGCATGAACATACGCTGAAGAATGGCGCAGTACAGCCGTGTGCACCACGTAATTCAATTCAGTTTATTTATTTAGCGCCAAGTCACAACAAAGTTGTCTCAGGGCACTTTACAGAAACATTCACATACATAAAAGCCAATTAGTAAAGTTCTCTATCTAAGGAATCCAGCAGACAAGTTGAATTGATACACGTAACATGAAAAAGTGCATGCATAGGACAGAAGGAGGTGAGATGTTGCTTCCTCCTTAGAATTGTGAGGAAGAGGATAAAAACCCATCCAAGGTTATCACTCTCGATCTAAATGAGCTTGTGATGCTTTTCAGAGCAGGGTTAAAACACAGTACAACTGAACTGCCGTCAGCTTGAATTCTGAGACATGAGGGAGCAACAGAGAGAGCAGACAATCATTCATTCTCTTTGCCGACGTCAGAGCTAAAAGCAGGGCTGTTTTACATGACAGACATTTAAGTAAAACCTGATCTAAAGGCTCAGAAGGAGCTTTGGTCAGAGCGTACAGGACCATCATTAGGTCTCACTGTGGAGCTAGTGGACATGACACCGGTCTGTGTCTCCGTACACCTTTCAGGAAGCGCTTCATCAACGGGTGATTAGAAACTGTTCTGTCACCAAAAACTCGTGACAGGGAGAAATAGCTGCAGCATAAGTCTTAATTGTGCTGAACGCTAGATCTCTGTTCACCCGCTGCTGCAGAAAGGACAGCATGCCACCTAGTGGACATGAGATGGCCTCCACGCCTTTCTCCGTGCAGCAACGCTGAGAAAAGCTGTCCACTTAATATGTACATGTTGTGGTGGAAGCAGCTTGTGCGCCCTGAACGTATGCACCACATGCTGTAGGAGGCCCATCTTTTTTAAACAGATCTGTTCAGCGGACAGACCCAAAGATGCTGACCTATTTGTGTGTAACTCCTGATCGCTCTTCCTGCCTGGAGGAGAGTGCCCCCCCACAACAGTTTCTACAGCCGACCCGATATCAGTCGCTGCAGATTCGGGAACCACGGAGCGCATATGCGTTCAGGAGCTATGAGGATGACTGACGGTTCTTCCTCCCGGACCTGGTCTAGGGTCCGTGATATCAGCAGGACTGGAGGGAATGCATAAAGGAGATTTTTTTTTGGCCACGTGCTGTGAGCGAAGGTGTCCACTCCTAACGGTGGATCATCTCATGGGCTCAGTGCGAACCCTAATTAGAACTGGGCATTCTCTCGTGTGAATGGTAAATGGACTGTACTTATATAGTGCCTTTCTATCTTATTGAGACACTCAAAGTGCTTTACACTACAATCTGTGCCCTCATTTACCCATTCATCATTCATACAGCACTCTACTAGATCTCTACAAAGCTAATTGAACAAATCATTATAAAGAGACTAATCAATGATTTATCACATTCATACACTGATCACACATCGGAGGCAACAAGGGGTTCAATGTCTTGCCCAGGGACACTTCGGCATGTGACTGCTGTGGGGTTCAAACCCCCAACTCTTGCATTGGAGGATGACTCCTCTAACCACTCAGCCACAGCTGTCTGTGTGGCGGACAGATCCACTGCTGCTCAGCCAAAAACTGCTCCAAAAAAACAAGAAAAACAGCTCGGGATGGAGGCTCCAGTCTATGTGGTGGGGACCGCCCCTCGACATGATATCTGCTCGCCTGTTCAGGAACACTGGGAAAGTACACTGCTCTGGTGGAGAGCAAGTTCCTGTGTGGCCAACACAACAGCTGTTTCGCGATGCATAACAGTTGGGCTGAGCGCACACCTCCCTGATGGTGTATGTAAACTGCTGTCATTTGTTGTCTGTGTGGATCAGAACATGCTGATCCCGCAGCAGGGGCAAAATGCTGAGTCACGTTTCAGACCGTGAAAAAACATTCTAGCACATTTATGTCAAGTGACATGTGGTCCAGCCACTGTGATCCCACTGCTTGGGACAGACACATTCCTCCCAGCTTGACAGGAACACGTCTGTGAAAACTGAGACGTGTGATGTAGGCCTACTGATGGGAACTCCCTTTGACAGAATGAGGAGGTTTCCCCAGTGATTCAGATTGTTTCTCATGGAGGGGGGCACAAAGATAATCCATCTCTTCTGGTGCACAGGATCTATGCGCAGGCGGGCGAACCATCTCTGAAGGCGTCTCATGTGAAGTAGGCCCAACAGAACCACGATTTGGGCTGCTGACATCGTCCCAGGCGTCATATGACAGGCAGAACTGTCACTATGCTGCAGGGTTTAACATAGCGGAGCTGAGCTGACAGAGCTTCGGCTCTCAGCTGTGATAAATGGCCCTCATTGAAGTTGAGTTAGCTCCACTTCCAGATAAACAATCATCTGGGACAGACAAACAGAAGTTTTTCTCAGTTTATAGAAACCCCAGGTTAGCAGGTATAACACTAGTGTTTTGGTCTGTGTGACAGATTTCTAGCTGGACCGAGCTAATAAGAGCCGATCATCCAGATAAAAGGATTTCTCATTACTGCCATGTGTAACGACTGCAGGGCCATCTCCACGCATTTCAAGAACGTGCGTGGGGTGTTTCAGAATGATGGAAATGTGAAATGTGCTCTCTTCAGATCTACGGAGGTGAAAACCAGTTGGTCTGGTGAAGTTCTCCAGCAGCTGTTGGGAGCTCTGGAAAACACGTTTTTCGTCAGAAATTCCTGAACTTCTGACTGGAGAGATGAGCTCTATTCTGGAGAAGACAGAACCATCTCTATAATCAAGATGATCTGTGTTTTGATCCTGTATGCTCTACACTGGTTTGTCGTCATTATCTGCATCGTTTTTGTCTATATTCTGATTTACCTCATTTTGTGTTTTGCTTGGTGTGTTACCTGTTGTTTTGTCTGTACAGCACTTTGGTTGGCCTTGTTGCTGTTTTAAGTGCTTTATAAATAAAGTGGTATGGTATGGTATAATCCCTCTGAAGCAGTGGGGGTTGAGCTGCAAACTGTAGCGTGTAACCGCTTCTGATCAGATGGTCTGTCCCTCTGTCCAGGGAACACACTCGCTGCCACTCTGAGTAGCGCTCGGAGAGCGGGCACGCATTCGTGATGTGTCATGTTTCTCATGAAGGTCAACCATACTAAAAAATCCTTACTGCCATCACTCGCTCCGGAGATTCTTCAGGGGAACCCAATGGGGGCTCCGACAGAAAAAAAGGCTGTATGTGTGCCTCTGTGCCGGGTCCAGGCTGCGGTCTCACATACAGCTGAGGTGAGTTGGCGCGCACCGAAGGAGGCGTGAAATGGTAAATGGACTGTACTTATATAGCGCCTTTCTATCTTATTTCAAGATACTCAAAGCGCTTTCCACTACAATCTGTGTCCTCATTTACCCATTCACGCAGCATTCTACTAAATCTCTACAAAGCTAATTGAACAAATCATTCTAAAGAGACTAATCAGTGCTTTAGATCACATTCATACACTGATGGGACACACATCAGAGGCTATGAGGGGTTCAGTGTCTTGCCCAGGGACACTTCGACATGTGACTGCTGGTGGATTTGAACCCCCCAACTCTTGCACTGGAGGACAACTGCTCTAACCACTTAGCCACAGCCGCCCATAAACTCTCACCTCACTCGGTGCGTGAGCGCTTCTGAGTGAGATGCCGTTTTGGTGGAGGCTGCAGCTGTTGTTGAGAAACATGTTTACTCTGGCTACACTGTGAGTGGGCAGAAAAACAGCAGAAATTAAAAATAGGCTCTGGCTGAGAGACGAGGGATTTTACCAGACTCGGACTGCTGAAAAAACACAATTTTAGCTGATGTGTCAGACGAGTGATGTGATATTTACTGAACTGTGGTGCCTTTTAAAACACTGTTTAGAGGTTATTGGCTCGTTCTGTGTGGGGAATGAGTGAAGAGAGGCAACTGAGAGATCAGCTGATCTGACAGACTCAGATGAAAAAACTTTCAGAGGTGTTTCTGTTTTACATCAAAACATACAGTACATCATTAAAAAACACTTACCTTCCCCTCAATGATCTGTTACCTGGTGGAGGGGGCCGGCGGAGGAGCGGGGAGTGAAATCGCTGCCACAGCTGTGGAGCGCCTCTGGTGCTGTTGCTGGCCAAGGCGGTCCCTCCAGCGGCTGGATGGGCAGATGGACTGTGACATCACCAGACGGTGTACAGTCTCTGAGACCTCCTCAGACCTCTGCGATTCCTCAAGGATGGTCCTGAAGTTGGCCCCGAACAGCACCTCTGGGTTGATGGGGCTCTCCAGCAGGTCTTTCTGCAGACTCTCGGACATGGATGGCGAGAGGCGGAGCCAAGTGATCCTCTGGATCATGGTCATCTAGGCGGCGATGCGGGACAGGCAAATCGCAGAGGTTGCACATGTTAAAATGACATCAGCAGCTTTACAGAGAGAGCCCTTTGTCTCCTCCAGCAGGTCTGCTTCTTCCAGCCTCTTGAAGATGCTGTAGGCCAGCAGGGCGATGTTGTTGTTCGCTGTGGCCATCTGGGATGATCACTAGTGAGCTCGGTTGGAGACTTTGTCACCATCTGGTCATACTTCCCTGGAGGGACAGGTTGCTGGTCCATCCTGGAAGCATTTTCCCCAAGTGCCACCTACCAGGCTTGGCTCCGGGGGGGGGGGGAGGGGGACCGAGGATAAAACACCGATTGGTAAACCCTCCACTCTGGAGATGGAGACGAAGGTGAAGACGGCTGTCTTCAGCTTGCCAGCCCAGCTGCAGCCTGGTTTCAGTGTGACATCACAACTGGACAGCAAGGCCAGATGGGGTCAGGGCGATGAGCCAGGGTGGAGCCAACCTTGCCGCCAGATCATCCGATCAGGGTGGAGGGAGGCGAGGGATGGAAAGTCCCTTGTGTTAACATCCTCCTGGATTATGTCGGGCAGCTCCGAGAGGAGGGCACCGACGGCTGGGAGGGATGTGGTCATCAACGTGGGAAGATCCGAGGTGGCTGAGCATTAGCTTGGCCACTTGTCTTCCGTCACTACGCTCTCCAGGAGGGAAGGGGCAGCTCCACATCGCCTTTCTTGGATGATTCATTCGGTTCACTGCGTGACTCTGCGTCAAAGAAGGCGGTGACGTTGTCTCGTGCATAGCGTCCCGCTACAGAAAAAACACTCAGCGGAGCTACTGCCAACAACACCTTTTTCGAGGAAATCATCCGATTTGCCTTGAGAAAAAACACGTTAGAAAAGGCGGTGTCGTCGTCCAGCGAGTAGCGGCCCCCCACGGAAAAACATGTGGTGGGGCTGCTGCTAACATCGCCTTTGAGGAAAACATTTGGTTACCGCAAGGACAAACACGTTAGAAAGGGTGTGGTGTCGTCCAGTGGGTAGAGGCCCGCCACAGAATAAACATTCAGCGGGGCTGCTGCTAACATCGCCTTTGAGGAAAACATTTGGTTACCGCGAGGAAAAACATTAGAAAAGGCGATGGCGTTGTCCAGCGGGTAGCGGCCCGCCAGGGAAAAGTACTCCTCAGCGCTTACCTTGAACAAGCCTGCTTGTCTGCTTCTTCTTGGGAGAAAGAGCTCACCGGGACAGCAGGAGGTTGGTGTGGCTGAGACCCAGGCAGCCTTAGCAAAGGTTGTGCCGGTCAAAGCTGGACAACTTTCCCTCTTCGTTCTTCTGACAGTGCTAGCTAGCTGGCTGAAGAAAAAAACGAGAGCCAATTCCCGGTCTCACCATAATTTATACAAACCGGGGGAGAGGCCCACACAGCAGGTGGGCGTGGACTAAAGTTTTCAGTGCAGCGCTGAGCGCCTTAGGGATAAACCCACCAGCGACAGCTCTTAAAGGGCGAAGCCTATACGAAATAGAACTGTGATTTCAATGGGATTTGCCTGGTTAAATAAGGTTAATAATATAATTATTATATATAACTTCCGGTAAGATGGCGCCCGTGTACATGGTCTGCAATCTACCTCTGACGATACTGTTTGGATTATTTCTGCTTTTTTCGTTTTTTGTCTGGGATATCAACTCGCTGCTTGTGGATGACCGACAACAGCTCCTCGATCTTCGATTGTCTGTTTCTGCTGTCGCTGATTCGGACCATTTTGATCGTGACTCGGGACCCCCCCCTCTTCCACCCCTTCTGGCAGACGTGCGTGCTTGTTTACGCTGGGCCCCAAGCGTGCCTTCTCGGAGATATCGATCCAGACACCGGGGAAAACGTGCCGGCCGGCTGGTAAAACTCAAAGCTCTGCGTGGTCAACGTTTCCACAGCCAGCTTCCTACGTGCCCGGACCAGGGAAAATATGGGTGTTGTCTACCGCCCTGGCGCTTGGACCGTCCTGCAGGTGCTGTTTTTGAAAATCTGCAACCATTGGCGTGCACAACCCCCTCCATGGCTGGGTCTGTGTCGGACCAGATCAGGACGTGCCTCATCAACACAAGGTCTGTTGCCAACAAGACTTTTATTCTAAATGACTTTTTTAAAGACGAGAGACTAGATTTTCTTTTTCTCACTGAATCCTGGTTGCCTTTGGGTGATTCAAGCACCTTAGTGGAACTTTTACCTCCAGACTGTCTGTGTTTTAATGCCCCGCGGCCATCAGGTCGGCGGGGTGGTGGAATATTAACTGTATTTAAATCAAACTTTTCCTGTGAACAGTTGTCCACCCTCATGCCCTGCTCCAGTTTTGAGCAGAGTGCTTTTGAACTCGGACATTCCCCTCCCGTTCTGTGTGCGATTGTTTATCGCCCCCCTCGTTCCAAGGACTTCATAAGTGAATTCTCTGATTTTCTGGCTTACATCACACCAAGATATGATCACTTTATTATTGTTGGTGACTTTAATATTCACGTCTGTTGTCAGGAGAAACCGTTAGTGAAGGACTTCCTTGATTTGTTGGACTCATTTAATTTAACTCAACATGTAAATGGTCCCACCCAACAACACGGTCACACTCTGGATCTCATTTTAACACGTGATGTCTCTGTTTGTAATTTGGTAATCGGTGACAACGTTCTCTCAGACCACATGCCTGTCTTGTTTGATATCATCCCGCCTTGTCCTATTGCTAAGTCATGTGATTCTGCACGTACTTCACGCGCCATTAACCGTTTCACTGCTGCACGTTTTACTGAAGCTTTTAGCTCTGAGAGGATCGATCAGCTCTCAGTGTCTCTCCACCGAGGAGCTAACCTCTCAGCTCAACTCTGTTTGCTTAAATATTCTGGACCGTGTTACTCCCGTTAAAACCAGGAAAACAAAACTTTTATCAGAACCATGGCTTAATGACGTCACTCAAGCCGTTAGACAGCAGTGTAGGAGAGCAGAACGCAGGTGGAGGAAAGACAGGCTGCAGGTTTCTTTTCAAATCCTAAAGGAGAGTTGGCGTCATTATCAGAAGGCAGTTAAAGCTGCCAAATCGAAGTTCTTTTCTGCAATAATTGCCTCAAACTCCCACAACCCCCGAGCCCTTTTTTCCACCCTGAACTCAGTTCTACACCTCAGTGAACCTTCACCTCTAGAAGCCTCAACTGAGCTGTGTGAAAACTTCCTCCATTTCTTTTCTGAAAAAGTTGCAAACACCCGGGCACTCATTTCTCCACCTGCTCATGATCCGTCCATCCCATCTCATTGTGTTGCTGTTCTGGACCACTTCGAGCCCATATCTCTGTCTTCCCTGGAGCAGGTCATGTGCGGCATGAAGCCATCTGGCTCCCCTTTTGACGTTGTCCCCCCTCGACTCCTTAAGGAGCTTCTTCCTGTTCTGGGCCCTCTTGTTCTTGGCATTGTGAACAGCAGCTTAGCCTCAGGTGTGGTGCCAATAACTTTTAAACATGCTGCTGTCCAACCTCTCCTGAAAAAACCTAGCCTTGACCCCTCAGTCATGTCCAACTTCCGGCCTGTCTCCAGACTCCCATTTGTCGCTAAACTACTGGAAAAAATAGTGGAGTCCCAGCTGAAATGCTTTCTAGAGGATAATGCCATCTTAGAGCTATTCCAGTCTGGCTTTAAACCTCTCCACAGCACTGAAACTGCTCTACTCAAGGTTTTTAACGACATTCTCCTATTCACAGACGCTGGTGATTCTGTGCTCCTTCTCTTACTGGACCTCACATCTGCCTTTGATACAATCGACCACGAGATCCTCATTGCGAGGTTAGAGCAGTGGGTGGGCATCACTGGGTAAGCCCTCGAATGGTTTAGATCTTACCTCGCTGACAGGTCCTTTTGTGTCTCCATCAAAGATTTTAGTTCAGCCTCGGCAGCGCTTAAATGGGGGGTACCGCAAGGGTCCATCCTTGGTCCTCTTTTATTTTCTTTATACCTGCTGCCACTAGGTGCTATTTTCAGGAAACATAACATACCTTTTCATTTCTACGCAGACTACTGCCAAATCTACTTCCCCCTCAGACTCAACGTTACTCACTCTATTCAACCGTTACTGGACTGCCTGGCTGACATCAGAGATTGGATGGCTTTAAATTTCTTGAGTTTCAATGAGAAGAAATCTGAAGTTATGCTGTTTCCTCCCAATGACACAATCACCAACCACTGCATCGACCTATCCGTTCTGTCACCGTTAGTGAAACAAAGAGTCACTAATCTAGGAGTGATACTTGACCCTTCTCTGAAACTCAACAATCATGTAAATATGATTGTTAAATCCTGCTTTTTCCAGCTGAGGCGACTGTCTAAGCTGAAGCCCATATTGTCCAAAAATAACCTGGAGACAGTAATTCATGCATTCATTACATCCAGGCTCGACTATTGCAACTCACTCCTTTTTGGTATCAGTCAGACCTCCATAGCTAGACTTCAACTGGTCCAAAATGCAGCAGCCCGGTTTTTGACCAGCACAAGCAAAAGGGAGCACATTACACCTGTTTTGGCCTCCCTACACTGGCTTCCAGTTCACCTTCGAATCAAATTCAAAATACTCTTGTATGTCTATAAATCACTAAACAGCTCTGCCCCCTCCTATCTTACTGATCTGCTCCAGCCGTATGTCCCACCACGTTCTCTCAGATCAGCAGACCAGTTGCTCCTCACAGTCCCAGGAACCCGTCTCAAGCGCAGAGGTGACAGGGCCTTCTCTGTAGCAGGCCCAAGACTTTGGAATGAGTTACCTCTGCTCGTTAGACAGGCCCCCTCCCTCACAGTTTTTAAATCTCACTTAAAAACACACTTCTATTCCCTGGCTTTCTGCACTGTGTGATCTGTGCTCAGTCTGTGTGCATCACACTTTGTTAGTCATGTTGCGGTTGTTGTTGTTATCCATTATTGTTTTGTTGGTTTCTACTTTTTGGTGTCCTGTTATGTAATCTGTTGCTATGTGCTTGCTCTGTTTGTCCCTGTACAGCACTTTGGTGTGCTTTGTCACTGTTTAAAGTGCTTTATAAATAAATTGGTATGGTATGGTAATTATTGAGCATGCATCAGCATATACACATCATGACACAATGGTTAGAAAATAGTTGTGAAATAAAGACTTTATAAGATCTATGCTTAAATAAAACTTTTTGTAGCATGAAAATCAAAATAAACAAGTAGAAAAAAAATGCATATACTATAGTAATCTTATACTGAAAACTCCAAATTGTGGCAGTTTTCCAAATCTTACCTCCATGAATTGTTTTTATATCTACAACAAAGTCTATGCACAATAATCCAGGTATACAATCCAACATTTTTCATTCAGGTCATCTGAGCAGTTTCTTTTTTTGTGCTGAAACGTTTCGCCTTCAGTCCGGAAGGCTTCATCAGTCAAGGAAACACACAACAAAACTACTTAATCCCCCAATAGCTTACTCCAAAGTGGAACAAACCAGTTCTGCTTGTGATAGGATGGTCTCTTTGGTACGCCCCCTCCTCCATTGCCGGCCCTCTTCCTTGTTGACAGTCTTGTCAAAATGGTTGAAAACAACAAAGTCCATGCTCAATATTCCATGTATACAATCCAACATTTTTCAGTCAGGTGTTTTTATACTTGTTTTTCAAGTTACGCAAGTAGATCAAGTTCACACTAATGATAATTTCTATGGTAAAAGTTTTAATCTGTGTAATCAGTTTAAAGGGAAGGTGTTCCTTGCTTGACAACAGCAATATTCAGCTCTGAAATAGCACAGTTGTTCATACAAAAAAAAGACAAAAAAGTAAACTGACTGCAACACTGTATCACAATTACAGCTGTTTTACTAAAAATAATAATCACATGTAACAATTTTGTACTTTTGTAACAAATTTCAGTGCAATCACAGATGTTTGCAACATTAGCAGTAGTTTTATCATGTAGTGAACTAGACCTCCGACATCAATCTGTCTCTGAAGACTTTCAGGGGACAGGAACTGTTATTTCATTGATTTGAATCCAGAAATACAAATTATCTCATCAAGAGACTATTTATTTGTATCCTAAATTAATCAATTGAAAGAACACTCTTCTTTTTTTTTATATCTTTTTTTTTTTACCTTCAGGGGACAAGAAGAGTGTTCTTTCAATTGATTAATTCAGGATACAATTAAATGGTCTCTTGATGAGATAATTTGTATTTCTGGATTCAAATCAATGAAATAACAGTTCCTGTCCCCTGAAGGTCTTCAGAGACAGATTGATGTTGGAGGTCTAGTTCACTACAGTCATTTAACAGAACATTTATGTTTTCATTATTTCAGAAGAAATGAAGTGCTTCTAATACAGAGCTGACAAAGTTGTGTTAACAAACCAAAAATTTTACATTTTTGCTTACAAGTTTACATTGTTTACAGTTTTCCAGTGATTCTTGATCATTTATTAAGCAACGTTTTGCTAAATGTTTGATATTTTAGATAGTTTTATTTTAAACCTATAAACTGACAATAATTTTACATTGCATGATTATTAGGTCCAAGCAGCGAAGCGCTGCGAAGGCCTATTGTAAGCGCTCTGTTCAGGCCCAAGCTGCAATTTTTTTCCATCAAATGAATTGACGTTTTGGGGGCCTTAACATATCCCAAAAGTCACCAAATTTGGCAGACGCATCAGGACTGGTGAAAAATTACATATTTTAAGGGTGTGGCAAAAATAGCAACAGAAACAGATCAAGAGCACCACCTAGAAATTTTCAAAATACCCTCTGCATTAACCTTAGTTTGTTGTAGAAACATGAAATATGGTACGCTTGTCCAATTCCCCAAGATGCACAGAAAACCCTCTGGCACCAACGTTGTATGATAAACTGGAAGGTGGCCATTTTGGAATGCCGGCCCAATTTTCACACCTTTTTGGCGGTTTACAGCCTCCGCATTGGAACTCCTCCTCCTAGGGATTTCGCTCAATCGGTTTCAAACTTGGCCATTTTGGTCAAAAGGCATGGGGGACGCAAAGTTATCTAAATGGTTTGTTTCAGAGCATGCTGAAGGGGCGGAGCCAGACCTCAAAGTTTGACATCTCACCATGAAAAACAAAATGCTAATAGCTCCTAAATAAAAACTGTCTGACTCATCAAACCTTCAGTGATTGATCCAAATCCGGTCTCCTGCAAGCCTGAATGGTCAAATCATGACATCACTTAAGCCACGCCCCGTGACGTGTAATGTTTTACGTTGAACGATCCCTATCTGACCCCTGTTACCTGATCAGCATGATAGTGTGTCCAGTGACCTAAGACATGTTGGTGTAACTTAACTTTCCAACACTGACTGTTTTGGGTGGAGCATGTGGGTGGCGCGGCGTGGCGAAATAAGACGTAACGCCATCGCCATGTTTGGCTCTAAATTCCACAGTTTTAAACCAAGGTGCACAATCAGTATGATCGATCATTATCCACCCCTTGAACAAGAAGCCATGATAAGTGGCCAATAGCCTCCACAGTGCCCCCTAGAATAATTTAAAACCTCAGCCCCAAGCCATAGTTTGACCAATAATTCTGAAACTTGGTAAACATCTGTATCTTCTCAGTACCTATGAAAAAGTCTCTTGGAGCCCTGTTCCAAAACCAAATGGAAGTCGGCCATTTTGGATCAAAGGGTCATTTTTGGACGTTTCTAATTGCGAATTTGAAAAAACTCGTAGGATTTTTGAAGGATTGCCTTCAAACTTGGCTGATATGCCCTTAAGACATTGGAGAGGAAAAGTTATCTAAAGCTTGCGTTTTCATATATGTTAAAAGGGGCATGGCCAGGCCTCAAAGTTTCTCTTGACGCCATAAATTTCCAAACACTATAACTTTCACATTGAAAGATGAAAATGCACAAAACTTGGCATGACTCATCCCTGTTGGATGCCCGACAATCCACTGTCGTCATATTTTGATGTAATCAAAGCCCCGCCCCCTTGGAACAGGAAGTATCTTTTCTAACTTGGAATGCTCCCTCTTTGACACGATTGACATAATCACGATGATCCTGTGTCAGAAGACAAATAATATGGCGAAATAAGAAGTGACGCCGTTGCAATACGTTTGGCTCTAAATTGCACCGATTTCAGCCGAGGTGCACCAAAATCACTATGATCAATCATTATCTGCCCCTTGAACAGGTATCCATGATAAGTGTCCAATAGCCTCCACAGCACCACCTACATTATTCCTACAGTTATAGCTCAGTGATAAAACATCTGATCTAAACCAGATTTATTGTGGGTCATCAGTGAGGACTTTTAGACACATTGATATGGTGGTTTAACATATGACTCTAGTGCGCCGCCTAGATTATTCCAACAGTTATATCTCAGTGATACATAATCCTATCCGCAAA
>NC_056500.1:60507570-60509322 GCF_014905685.2 Nematolebias whitei | reverse complement strand
ACATAATCCGATCGGAACCAGATTTTTTATGCATAATCAGTGAGCACGTCTAGACACAATGATATTGTGGTTTAGCATGACTCAAGTGCACCCCTAAATTATTTAATCAGTTATAAAGTATATCTCAGTGATATATCATCCGATCTATGCCAGATTTTGGATACGTCATTAGTGAGAACTTCTACACACACTGGTGTTGTTGTTTAACTTTTGACTCCAATGCACCCCCTAGATTATTCCAACAATTATATCTCAGTAAAATATCATCCAATATGTACCAGATTTTATGTGCGTGATCAGTGATCACTTATAAACACATTAATTTTGTTATTTGGGTCCAAGTCCACTTGAGTCCAATGTTAACATTGGACTCAAGTGCACCCCCTACATTATTCCAACAGTTATATCTCAGTATTACATCATCCAATCTAAACCTGAGTTTTTGTGCTTCATCAGTGAGCACTTGTAGACACATTGGTATTGTTGATTCATGATATCACTTAAGCCCCACCTAGTCACAGAAAAAAACTGTTGATTATTGGATGACACTTCCAGCTTCTCACTGTGTAAGATATTAGACTGAAACTTTGGTCGCTAACTGTTGATTACCACACATGACATGTTGAAAAGCATAAAGGAAGTGCTTGTCAAACATTCGCAAGAAAATAGGAAGTCACCATAACTTCTGTCTAGAAGGTAAGATTTCGACTATACTTGTAAGACCTGCAGCTGGACAAGTAATGACATGGACGGAAGGCAATGTCGAAGATTCAGGAAATGCACCCCTTTGGTGAACGTGTGCGGGATTGGCTTTGAGAGCGTTTGCGATGGCGACTGGGTGGACTAGCTAGAGCTCCCGCAGTCGACGTATGGCCAGAGCAACACTTTGCTGCGAGGGCCTCCTGTGCTGCTTGCAACTTTAATTTACATTAAATCCTTTGATTATTTGCCAGCCCCAAAATGCCAGCAGAAGCAAGCTGTAGCACTTGTGACCAGGGGCAGACTGGGAAAATAATCCAAGCCAGGAATTTGATACCATCCCAGGCCACCACCACCCGATTAACGCAAACCACCAAGACTGAGTTAAGTTGAGTACACTTTGAATGCATGCCATCTGCACACGTCATCAACTGAATACCTACAATATAAATGTTTCTGCTGTGGTGCAATAATCCATCCTCAAATCACATAAACTGAAATTATGTTGCCCTACATTTTGCTATGTGTAACCAGAGTAATTTTCTCCATTCCTATCAGAATAATTTCGTTATTTATTATAATAGTATTTTTCCCCCTTACATTTTATTTTTTTGTGGTTGAAATTGGGTTCCCAAGAAGTAATTTCTTAAATAATTATTTATTAATTATTTCATTAATTTCAAAAATTTTATTTGGAAAAAGTCCTCCTTTCCTTTAATTTTCTTGAGTAAAAAGGAAACAAGCAAGTGTGTCAGGGTTTTCTGGTCAGGGCGAACCCAGTAGTGCGGACAGGGACTCAAATCGGCAGAAGTACAAAAAATAGAAATTTAATGATAATAATAAAATAACAGGCTGACGAGGCAGCATAACTTACAAAATGGGGTGAAGGCACGGGAAGCTCAGAGGGATTCAGGAAACTCAGAAGACTCAGAAGACACAGGGACCCAACGAAGACGACGCGACAAAAAACAAGACTGAACAGACAGCTTATATACAAGGACAAGATGAGACGTGATTACAAACAGCTGTGACGAGACAAGGATGGCACCAATT
>NC_056500.1:60501326-60507560 GCF_014905685.2 Nematolebias whitei | reverse complement strand
GGGAAACACAGACACAAACCGAGCCACCAAATGGTACCATCCTTACAAAGTGTTTGTTCTCACATGGTTTCATTATTACCTGACTGGTAGCAGTATGCAACCATCAGTGTCTCATTAAGTCAGCTGGTGCTCATCAGGCAAGGTGGGAGAGGCTTTACAGTTGCTGCTGCAGGTAGGCTTCAAGTTGTTTGTAAGCCTCTATCTAATGCTATGGACACCTGTGTTTGATCAGATGATTAGTCCAGTCATTTTACAGCTTTCCTGCGTGGAGGGCTTACGACAGTGGCTACGGACGAACGACGAAGGCTTGGAGGAAATCACGATCAAAGGAGGAAACTTGGAAGAATTCAAGTCGGAAACTTTGACGGTTGGCATAAACTGGTTTGTGAATGAATCAGGATGGCAGCTAAGGAGGTAGAAGAGGAGGATTTAGATAGTGACATGGATATAGGTAGTTGGACGCCTGCAACAATTAAACGGGGAAATGGGAAAAGCAATAATAATCAGGCGGATGGAAATTCAGTAAATAAAAGATATCTGGAAGGAAATAGCTCAGATGAAGGGAATAGTGGGATGCGTAAAAAGATCATGAAAGAAGAAATCAAGATAATTTTAAAATTTAAAAAAGAAGATGAACATATTACTCTAAGCCCAATAACAATATCCAAGGAAATCAAAAGAAAAATAGGGGAGGTTGAATTGGCAAAAACCTTAAGAGATGGCAATTTACTTGTAATTTGTAAATCAGAAGACCAAAAAAGAAAAGCGTTGTTGGTTGAAACCATATCCAAGAAAAGGGTGGAAAATAAAAGAGTCTTAGGGGAGAACAAGGTAACACGAGGAGTTATTTATGGCATTCCACTAAATGAAGATTTAGAGAAAATAAAACGTAACATTCAGAATGTACAAGTAACAGGAATTAAAAGACTACAGAGAACAGTAAACAATGAAAGAGTTGACAGCCTGTCAGTAATGCTGGAAATCTCTGCTCCAGTCGTACCAGTCAGAGTTATGATAGGATTTATCAGTTATCCAGTCAGGCCTTACGTTCCACCTCCACTTCGGTGTTACAAGTGTCAGAGGTATGGGCATATAGCTGCTGTGTGTAAGGGCAAACAAAGGTGTTCAAAATGTGGTGGGCAGCACAAGATTCAGGAATGTGGAGACAATGTCCAGGAAAAATGCTGTAATTGTGGAGGACAACATAGGGTGACATACGGAGGGTGTGAGTGTAGGAAGAGGGCAATAGAGATTCAGAAAGTGAAAACTACAAATAATTTAAGCTATGCTGAGGCAGTAAAGAAGGTTCAAGAGAAAAAACAGGACACTGGAGGTAGTATTCAAACAGCGAGACAAGAATCAGAACAGCAAAATAAGAATAGTAGTTCAATAGAGTTTGACAAATTGATCTTGTGCATTGCTTATGTTATAAACTGCACTGACCAGGTTAAGCAAAAAACCGAAAAAATTAAAATCATTGTGAAGGGGGCTGGAAAATTTTTATGAATAAGGAATATTTCATGGGAACAAATCAAACAAAACCTTGAAGCAGATGGAAAACAAGCAGAGACGGCTGGAAAAACAACATGCTAATACTTCAATGGAACGCTACAAGTCTAATTGCAAATGGCCAGGAATTAAAAGGATTTATACAAAAAATTAAAATAAAACCTGAAATTATATGTATTCAAGAAACATGGTTAAAACCTATGCTAGATATTATTATTTATGGATATAATAGTATTCGGAGGGATAGGGAGGAGGGTATTGGAGGAGGATGTGTGATATTCATAAAACAGTGATTGCCTTATAGAGTGTTAAATAAAGGAAAATATCTTGAATACATAGCAGTTGAAATATGGTCAAAAGAAAATAGATTTCAAGTAATACATTTTTACAATCCTTGTAAAAAGTTGACTTTAAGTTTATTGGAGGACATAATATTACATCTAGATGGGAAAACGATATGGTGTGGAGATTTTAATGCCCATAATTCAATATGGGGCCACAAAACTGATGGGAATGGATTAATCATAGAAGAAATAATGGAATCTAAAAATCTAGTCTGTATCAATAATGGGGAAGGGACAAGATCTAATATCAGAACTGGTACGGAAACAGCCATTGATCTTACTCTAGTTTCTGATTCATTGGCTGGGGTCTGCTCATGCCATGTAATTAAAGAAACTAATATTGGAAGTGACCATTTTCCAATAATGATTGAAGTAGGGTTAAATAAGCAAGAGGATGATACAGGGGAGAGGATGAAGTGGTCCTTTGGTAGAGCGAATTGGGAGAGATATAAAATGGTAAGTGAAAATAAAATTAAGGAAATAGATATGAGTAAAGATGTAGATTCTATAAATAATCAGTTTAGTAACTTTATTATAGAAGCTGTACAAAACTCAATTCCAAAGAAATGTAGTAAAAGAAAGAAAATAGTTCCATGGTGGACAACAGAATGTGACCAGGTTATTAAATCAAGAAACAGAGCGTTTAAAATATTAAAAAGAAATCATAGTTTTGAGAATCTAATCAATTATAAAAAGCTGCAAGCCATGGTCAAAAGAGTTATAAGGAAGACAAAAAGAGAATATTGGAGGAAATTTTGTAACTCTTTGGGAAGGGAAACAGAAATAGGGAAATTATGGAAGATGATAAACAGAATGAATGGTATAAAGAAGAATTATGTTTATCCTGTTTTACTTAAAGATGAAATAATAGCAGTAACAAATGAGGAAAAAGCTACAATTTTGGCTCAAGCATTTATAAATATACATAGTTCAAATAACATTAGTGAAGAGTGGAGGAAGGGAAGAGAATCTACCATATTAGGGAAAGAAAAGACAATAAATTTAGAAGATAATAATAATAATATCATTAATAAGTATTTTTCAATTTCTGAGTTAAGATATGCATTAATGCAAGTTAAAATGTCAACTCCAGGAAAATATCAAATTGGATATATAATGATAAATAAACTTAGTGAGTATTCAAAAGAAATATTGTTAGAAATATATAATAAAATATGGGAATGTGGGAAATTACCTAAAAGCTGGAAAGAGGCTGTAGTAATACCAGTTCCAAAACCAGGGAAGGATTGTGCAAATCCTGTAAACTATAGACCGATTGCATTAACATCATGCTTGTGTAAGATTATGGAGAAAATGGTAAATGAAAGAATAACATTTTATATAGAAACTAAGGGTTCCTTGGCTAAATATCAAAGTGGTTTTAGAAGGGGAAGGAACACTATGGACTCTGACGTTTGTTTACAACATGAAATTAAAAAAGCTCAGGTTAATAAAGAGAGTGTTCTGGCTGTATTCTTAGATATAGAGAAAGCCTATGACATGATGTGGAAAGAAGGATTAATGTTCAAACTAAGGGATATTGGCATTAATGGCAGATTATATTATTGGCTTGAAGATTTTTTAGTAGATCGGATAATACAGGTAAGGATTGGACAGACTTTATCAGAAAATTTTGATATTGATAATGGTATTCCACAAGGTAGTATTATCAGTCCATTATTGTTTTCAGTTATGATTAATGATATATTTGAGGAAATAGATAATGACATGGGTTGCTCTCTTTTTGCTGATGATGGGGCTATATGGAAACGTGAAAAAAATATATATATATATTGTTAAAAAGGTACAGAATGCAATTTATAAGATTGAGCAATGGTCTTATAAATGGAGTTTTAAATTTTCTGTTGATAAAACGAAACTTATACTTTTTACAAATAAAGTAAATCGGGAAATAAAATTGAAGTTATACAATCAGGACATTGAGAGAGTAAAACAATTCAAATTCTTAGGATTATGGTTTGATGAGAAACTGAACTGGACATTTCATATTCAAAAGGTTATAGACAAATGTAAAAAGATACTGAATGTAATAAGATGTTTAGTCGGATACGATTGGGGTGCAGATACACAAGTATTAAAATTAATTTACATAAGCCTTATAAGGTCAACAATAGATTATGGTTGTTTAGTATATGGATCAGCTTCAGACACAGCTCTCAGAAAACTGGATACAATTCAATACCAGGCTTTGAGATTAATCTCAGGTGCAATGAAAACAACTTCAACTTCAGCTCTACAGGTAGAGACGGGAGAAATGCCACTAACATTAAGAAGGAGACAATTATCATTAAATTATTGGGCTAATCTAAAGGGACACAGTCAAAATCATCCTGCACAGGTAATTTTACAACAGTGTTGGGAGATGGACAGAGCAGACAACAAATTTCATGTCTTGAAAATAATACAGGAAACAAAGGAATTAGAAATACATAATTTAAAAATCAGTCCAACTGTGCCATTATCAATAATTCCACCGTGGATTATACCAGAGGCCAATGTAGACAACTTTGTTACACAGAAGGAAATTAGATAAAACATTCATATGTAACTCAACAATAGTACAAGAGTACATAGAGAAATATTATGATTATGTAAAAATTTATACAGATGCTTCCCAGAGTCCGTCAGGTGATACAGGAGTAGCAGTTATAATTCCAGAATTTAAACTTAACATAGGGAAGAAACTGAATGAAGGACTCTCTGTTTATACTGTAGAAATGGTTGCAATAATGTTGGCAATGGAATGGGTAGAAGAAACAAGACCTTTAAGAGCTATCATCTGTTCTGATTCAAGCTCATCATTAATCAGTTTACAAAGAAGTCACTCAGAAAGTCGTCCAGATATTTTGATAGACATTCAGCAAATAGTATATCGGATTCAGATGATGGGGTTATTTCTTGTGTTTCTATGGGTACCAGCACATATAGGAGTGAAAGGAAATGAAATGGCAGACAAGAAGGCCAAAGACTCTGCAAAGGGAAAATAAATTAACGTAAGAGTATCTTTTAGTAAGTCAGAGACTAAAAGTATTATTAAAAGAAAAATTAGAGAAAAATGGCAGAAGCAGTGGGAAGAGGATGTAAAAGGAAGATGGCTCTATAGAATTCAAAGGAAGGTTGGAGAAAATAGAAGAGGTGTTGGAAGAAATAGATTACAGGAAAGAATAATAACTCGGCTACGGTTAGGTCATTCAGGACTTAATGCAACGTTACATATAATGGGGAAACATGACACAGAAAGGTGTGAGTTTTGTGGGGAAAGTGAAACTATAGAACATGTAATGTCTGTCTGTAGGAAATACCAGAAAGAACAGAAATGATAACGAGTCTTGAACGAGAAAAAGAACAGTATAATCTTTTACACTTATTAGGGAAAAAATATTTTGATGCAAGTCTTAAGATTATTTTTCGTTATCTAATAGTAACGGGGTTAATTAAAAGAATATAGTTTTTTTTTGTTTTTTTGTTTTTTGCTTTTTGCTTGCTAGTCCTGATTCACACTCCTTACTGGTGGTGGCGGTAATGCACCAAATGTTGTTGGCCAACCGCCATAAAAAACCAAGAAGAAGAAGAAGAATCTAATGCACCAAGAAAAGACAATACAAACCCAGAAAATTATAGACCCATTGCTTTAACATCAAATATGTGTAAAATAATGGAAAAAATGATTAATAATAGATTAACTTATTATTTAAATATCAAAGGGTATATATCTAAATATCAGAGTGGGTTTAGAAAAGGGAGGAATACTAATGACCCAACAATTTGCTTAGAGCATGAAGTCAGAAAAGCACAAATCAACAAAGAAAGTGTAGTCGCTGTATTTTTTGATCTAGAGAAGGCATATGATATGATGTGGGTAGAAGGGTTATTAATTAAATTATGTCAAATGGGGATTAATGGAAAGATGTTTAACTGGGTTCAAAACTTTTTATCAGACAGAACAATAGAAGTGAGAATTGGGCAAGAACTATCAAGAAAATTTACAGTAGAAAATGGGACGCCACAAGGAAGCATATTAAGTCCGTTATTGTTTTCCATAATGATAAATGATATATTTACAGACATTGAGAAAGAAATGGGATGTTCATTATTTGCGGACGATGGAGCCATATGGAAAAGAGGTAGAAATACAGAATTTGTTATTAAAAAAATACAAGATATGATAATTAGAATAGAAAAATGGGCATTTCAATGGGGATTTAAGTTCTCAATAGAAAAAACAAAAGTTATGGTGTTTACACAGAAAAGAATAAGAGAGGAAATAAAATTAAAATTATATAATCAAGAATTAGAACAAGTAAAAAGTGTAAACCCAGAAGCCACCCTGACTCTTGTGTTTCAAGCCTGCCTCAGATAC
>NC_056500.1:60483694-60500926 GCF_014905685.2 Nematolebias whitei | reverse complement strand
GTATCTGAGGCAGGCTTGAAACACAAGAGTCAGGGTGGCTTCTGGGTAATACCAGATGGCTAGGCCTCAGACTGACGAAGCCTCTTGGATGAGGGGCGAAACGTTTCTTTTTTAACAAAAAAAATGAAGTCCAGATGACATGATTCAACCTTTTTTGTTGTTATATACCTGGATGACTGAGAAAACAAACTTTGTGTAAAAAGTGTAAAGTTTTTAGGAGTATGGTTTGATGAAAAAATAATATGGAAGATACATATACAGAAAATTATCGATAAATGTAAGAAAATATTAAACATTATGAGATGTTTGGCTGGCAGTGACTGGGGAGCAGATAGAGGAGCTTTAAAACAAATATACACCGGATTAATCAGATCAAACATTGATTATGGAAGCATCATTTATGGATCAGCAGCAAAAACTCATCTGGAAAAATTAGATACAATACAACATCAGGCGTTAAGAATCTGCACAGGAGCATTCAAAACTACACCAACAACAGCGCTAGAAGTAGAAATGGGAGAAATGCCTTTAGATCTAAGAAGAACACAACTAGCAATAAATTACTGGATAAACAAAGCAATAACCCGGATCATCCAACACTCGATACACTAATCCCATGCTGGGAAAAAGAGAAAAAACAAACAAGAAGTTTTGGATGGATCATAAGAAAGAAAACAGAAGAAGTTCAAATACATAATTTAGAAATAAGTCCACATTTACCGCTATCAGTTTTACCACCCTGGATATTACCAACAGCAACAGTCGACATGACACTAATGGAAAGGAAAAAGGACAGGACATACATCATAGATTCACACACAGTACAGACTTATATAAACAATTATTACCAGTACATTCAAATATATACAGATGCATCAAAAACAAATGAAAAAATAGGAATAGCTTTTATAGTACCGGAATTTCAAATAAAAATAGGAAAACGAATCACCAACGACTTATCCGTATATACAGGAGAGATGTTAGCAGTTTTATTGGCAGTGCAGTGGGTGGAGGAAGTAAAACCATTAAAAACAATAATCTGTTCGGATTCAAGTTCCACATTACTCAGTTTAAAGCACAATCATACAGACAGTAGGCCAGACATTTTATTAGAAATATACCACACATTATTCAGAACACAAAGGATGGGTTGAACAGTGACATTTTTATGGGTACCAGCGCACATTGGGATTGAAGGAAACGAGATGGCAGATAAGATGGCAAAGAAGGCAACTCAGAATCACATTGACTTTACAGTAAATATAAGCAAATCAGAGGTAAAAAGTATCATCAGACAAAAACTGAAGAAAGAATGGCAGAAAAGATGGGATGAAGAAAAAAAAGGAAGATGGTTTTATAGGATCAAAAAGACTGTAGGAGAAACAAGAACTGGAAGAAGGAGCAGAAAGGAAGAAAGATTAATAACAAGATTGAGATTTGGACATACGGGACTGAATTATTCATTATTTCAAATAAAGAAACACAATACAGGAAAATGTGAGCACTGTGGACAAGATGAAACTATACAACATGTGATACTGGAATGTCAGAAATATGCAGCAGAACGAAGGTTTATGAAGAGACAGTTTGAAAAGATAAAAGAAAAACTTAATATAATAGATGCACTACAACACAACTTGGAGAGCAAACATATACAAAGTGTTGATTTGCGTCTTCGCTCCGCCCGAGTTCGTTGTTATGGCTTGTTGTACAGGAACAAGGAAGGAAAAACTAAGTTACACTAAAAATAGGACAGAGTCGCTATTTTAAGTTCACACGTATATTTAATAGATAATAGTCACAAGATACATTTTTAGGAATACAATTTTGGTTAGTAATTATTGCAAAAATAAAATAAAAGTGATGAAGTATATGGATTGAATGAATTCGCATTCATTCTGACCAATACGACCTGCACAGTTGTGCAGCTCGTGCTGCATGGTTCTGATCTGCTCTGGGCGGTTCTGTTTCTCTCTCCTGAGGGGGGAGATGCTTCATGCTTTTATAACCTGTCTGTGGTTCTGCCCCGTTTGGAGCAACACAGAACTTACAACCTCCCCCAAAATGTTCCTTTGTCTAACTTTCATAGTTTTCCTTCTAAGTGTTGTTGGAGTTTCATATTTTCCTATGAAACATATCAATGTCGTTTTTATTAAGTGTGCATGTCTTTCTTCAACTATATAATCACAACTTTTATCTAATTAAAAATGTTCATCCTAGATACTTACTTTATATATATGAAAACTGAAGCAAACTTCACCAGAGTGTTAAACCATGTTTAATGCAGACAATAAAACTCACTAAATAACTCTTGACTGCAGCATCCCATTTAACAGTTTCAGATAATCAAAACAAAGAAAGTTCAATCTGTCCTATTCCTCAGAATACACTAACTACTCCTTGCAACCTACACGTATATGAGGTCATCTGTCATATAACTTATCGTCTGGAATGTCCTGGCCTGTCGTAAAACCTCGTATCCATAGCAACGCAGCTTTCTAAACCAATCAGAGGGTGAGGCCTCTATAACATCAACAAGAAAGTTCTGTTCACCTCCCCCTATCGTGCTCAATTTTCTGCTGAGTTTAAACAAAGGATCTGATGACAGAAAATGCCTGTCTTCTTCAGCTATACACAGATTTTGTTGAAGAGTAAATAAGTTTCACCAATACATAAAACTAAAGAATTAAGCACACAAATATATTTTATTTCACAACAAAAGTATAATTAGATATTTTAAGAAAACAAAGTTGATTAATAGAATTTGAGATATATATAGTTTACTCACACATACACATAGAATTAGCCCATGATGAACCACACTCCATACCAGTGGTGGCGGTAATGCACACCTACAGTTTTTTGCCAACCGCCATTAAACTCATCAAGAAGAAGAAGAAGAAGAATCTAATGCTATGTTTGCCACATCTGACTGATATGCCTCTCAACTCTTAGATGTGTATTTGTGGGACAGAAACCTTCTGCTGATCATGTGTTTTAACCGTGTGAACTGGTGAGTGTTTTGTTTGTTTTCTGGAGCTGGCAGAGCTAGTGCTGGTCTCCAGGTAATTGTTTGGGCTCTGTGTTAGTTCAGTGCTAATGCTAACAAACTTTATTTGAATATTCTTTTGACGTCATCTGGAAGGTACATTAAATGAAATGCTATTGTGTGCTAATGTGAAAAATTAAGAAATCTAATGTTATTGATTTATTGAAGCGTACTCAAATGAGTTTAATTCTATTTATAATTTAAACTTATTTACTATAGTAAAGATGGAAAAGCATGTACATGTATTGATTATGTTTGAGATGATTTTGATGTTGATAAAAACCCAGGGTTATTTATTAAGAGGTCTGCTTTATACAGGCCAGGTTCCTGATTCTGATGTTGATCCTGATTCCGGACTGTGTCTGTTGTCGAGCTGACCAGACTGGCGAGCTACCCTACAATGAACCAGGAGAACTATTGAATCCCCTCAACTCCTTCCAGTCTGGTAGGAGGTGTTTAAGTCTACAGCCACATCCACATTCTCTTTCTGGACTGAACTGAACTGAATTGGATCCTTTCCAACAATCCATCTTACTCTCATCAAGGAGTTGAACTGTGAACTCTGTTTTTTCTTTCTTGGCTAAGCAAAAACAACTGGGGAGATTTCTTGTTTTGGAACCTTTCAAGTACTTGTCTGTGTGTGTATATATAGATTTTTGTAAATATTATATAATATAATTCACTTTTTTGCACTATATGGTTGTCTGTGTTTTTACAAGGTACCACTTCCCTCTAGCAGTCAAACCCAGACTCTTCTGATTTAACTCAGTAACCAACTCAAATAAATATCCATATATGTAATGTATATGCTACATATGCATAAGCTCTTTTCAACTCACTGAGAAGATGACAGTCAATCATAGTTTCATACAGCAAATGAGAGGTACACAGGTGGCGCACTACAGATGTGTGGGTTTATTTTTAATCACATTAAACACATTTTTAATTTAAATATATTTTTACTCACTTTTGTAAAAAAAAAAAAAAAAAAAAAATTCATAAGAACCACAAAAATGGTTAAATAAGTTCATCTGGGCCAGTCTCTTCAAGGGAGAAACGTTTCGTCTTACATCCGCAAGACTTTATCAGTTTGTGGCCTGCTAACCAGATCTGTCCCTTTTTTTTTTAATAAGAACCAGTTTTCACCACTTCTACCATTACACAAGCAGGTGACGCAGGTGATCACTACCTCAGCTGTTAGATATGTATCTAGACTGGTCATGTTTTTTTTTTATCTGCTCAGAGATGGGATTATAATGAAATTATGACCCGGTTCTTACTGGGTTAAACTGGGCCAGCAACTCTAAAAGAGTCTCCCAGGGATTCAATATCTGTTAAGGAATAGTTTATTTTTGCTTGCTACATCACATAGAAAGGCTTTTGAAGCACCATCTCATGTTTCCTTACACGTCAAATCATGTAAGATCCATTGGGATCACATTTAGTCACGCCCCCTCATACATTTGATAGGCTGTGTTTCCCTTCTGCGAAGGAGGAGTCTAGGCCCCTATAAATGAGTAATGAAATGGGACATCAGCCCCTTCTGGTTTGTGATCGCGTCATAGACCGGACTGGCCAGTACTGTAACCTTTTCCTGCCTTGATTTTAATACAGTTGGTAAAACTGAATTCACTTTTCTTTGATTTATTATTAGTGTGAGTTGCCGCTTCTGAGGGAGGTTCGAGCCGGGAGGAGCGACGTGGGTTGGAGGCGGGTTTTTCCAGGTCCGGTGGCCCACAGCCAGCTCTCATTTGTAACACAGCTATTCTATCAATAATATCCTATTTGCCCATTTCCATCAGAACCTCTTCCTCTGTTGCCATCAAAAGAAATGCTTCACGGTTCTCTTGACTGAGGGAGGTTCTTAGGCAGTTCTTCACCAACTTCAGGATGGAGAAAGTCCTCTCACAGGCAACCTGATTGATATACAGCTACAACTTTAAGACACAGATGCTAGCTCACTCTAGGTTAAAAGCCAATGAAAATAAATGTGTTTTTAAACGAGTTTTAAAAACAGAGATTGACCGATCGTTAGCACCCTGATTGCTATTCACAGGGGGCTGAGTGATACCAGCAATAAACATTTTTCACGTTTCCGCGTTTTAAAGCAGATGTGGTGTTAAAACAACTTTCGGTGGCTATAGCGTTAGCATTAGACAGTGAGGAAAATGGTTCAGTCTTGGTGCGGTTGCTTTTGTTCAGTTCCTGGCTGTTCTTGTGGGACAAGAAAACAACCATATCTGTCCTACCATGCTTTTCATAATGTACCCAGACCAAAAGAGGCAGTGGATCCAAGCAATCAGAAGAGATGATGGTCCTGACTTCTGCATAAAGCCAGTGAGCACTTGTATGTAGCCGGCATTTCACTCAGGAGGATTTTGTCCGCGGCTCCACCACCAGCTGCTTTAAAGGTTGAGCTGTTCCTTCTCTTTTCACCTGGAATAATTTCACCGCACCAGCTAAGAGAGAGTCTGCTTTTAGAGGGCTCAGAAACGGCAGCTTGTCCTCTCACAAAAACCTAGCCAGGCTGAAGCTGCTACTGGAGACCATGTAAAACTCATTTCACCTGGTGGCACATCCACCCGCAGGTAAAAATCAAATTAAGATGTTACATTATAAACTTGTCATGTAAGTCATGGAGAGATCAAGTTACATGCACTGACTCACAAAATGTATTGATCTTCACAGAAATGATGTCAACAATAATAATACTAGTGTCAATAAGCTCAATAATTGAAACGATCTTGCTGTTCGTATTTTATTTTGTGGTTTTACAGGTGCACTCCCAGCTGTCCTCATTCTGCTCAGTCCTGCATTAGTGTACTCTCACAGCCTGCTTGAGTCACCATAATTAGGCAGTGTCTTACCTGAGAGAAGATTGGCTGACTGAGCTAAAGGCTTGGTTCATTTTCAATTATTTTTATATGTGAATGTGAGGTCCATGTTTGTTTGTTTTGTAATTCTTAAATATTATTATTTATTTTTGTTTACTTAATTTCATATTTATATTCCAGGTTGAAGGTGGCAGTCCAGACTTGTTTATGTTCCATTCCACTCATGTCTCGTGCATCACAGCTTGTGGTTGAATTTCTGCTCTTGTGTTCCCTTGAACCATCCTTTTGTCTTTTAGTTGACTGAACACTGGAAAGCCTCAGCCTTGGCTGAATATTTATTTTCAGAATCATTATTGCCTCCATTAGAATAGGTTTTTAACTTAGTGTTAATAAAATTTATATTGTATCTTGGAACAGTCTCCTGCTTACTTGTAAACAAACCCAAGTGCCTTTTCTGTGTATAAATTATGTCCTTGGGTGAAAGTCCTATGGTCGTGTTGCAGTAAGTTTATAAAATACAAATAACATCCATACCCAAGCTTGTTGCATATTGTTCTAGTGTTATGTAATTAGTTATTTAAAAGTTTTGAATTATTTTAAACATTCTTCAATTAAAACACACTTGAGCAGCATACTGTACCGTTTTTTTATTTAATTTGTGGATTGATTCAGTTGTACTGAAAGGAAAACAAGTGTAATTTACAATATCTAATAAAAACAAAACCCTTAACTATTTAACATTTTATAACTGTACACTATAAATTGATAGTGGATTATAGATATTTTTCCCAAAATTATGCAATTTCATTTTAAAGAAATTGGCACATTTATGTATTTTTCATGAGTAATAACTATTTACAGTGATTCACGCAGCTTGAGACTTCATATTAAAAATATGAAGGAACAAAAGGGTGATTTGTACATTTTATGATTCTTACTGCATTGATATAAACACATTGATGAAGGTGTTGAAGTAAAATATGTCAGCAGACTCCTCCTCCACACTTCTTCTGCAAAAAAGATGAAAACGGCTAGCAGTAAGCCTTGGTTGTCGAAACTGTACCCCTGCAGAACATCTGGACTGCTCTCTGGTTCTGGCCTCTGTTTCATAAGACGTTTCTATAAACTGAAGATGCGTGAAGTATGGACACAAAACACATGTTGGGAAGACTACAGCATCGGAGGAAGAGCAGGGAAGTGTGGAGCCATGTGGTCCAGAATGATGCTATGCAGGACTTCTCAGGTGGGCACTGGTAAGACATCTGTGAGCCCTGTGGCACAGGCCCAAACCTGGATGGTACCAGCTCCAACGTTTAGAGACCATCTAGGATGAGCGATAAGTCATTGGGACTCCAGCTGACGTAGTTTTTCTCCTGCTGTCACCCAGTGAGATCTAAAGCAGATAACTGTTTTTAGCACATACATATAATACTTGTTATAACATATTTAGCTTTAAGATTTGCATTCTTCTGAGCGTAGTTTGAGTTTGTTGCTGATTTCTGCTATATTTTGTGGCAAATCCGCTCCTATACTCATCATTTCGGTTCAGCTATAGTTCACATGCATAAATCATGCGAAGTCAGGCACAGAGTCAATATCAAAACTTCTAAAAACTGGGATAGTACCGGGAGCTTGTGAAGCTGCAACTGCTCTGAGCGCGGCCATCTTGCATCTTATGATACTTTATGTTCAAATTGTGCTTTACTTCTGCATAACTATAGATCAAATATTGTCGAGGGAGAGGTAGTTGTCAAAGCTAGATGCTTCAGGTCCATGAAGAAAAATGAGGAACCACACAGACTGCAGGTTTGAAACAATCAGAAAGCCAGTTGGCTCATGTTCATTAGAGTTCCTGTTCATTTATGACAGCTGAAAAACTTTGACGTACGATAGGCAACTTCTATACTACCGAGAGCTTACAGTAACGTCTTCCTCTCAGTGGTTACTGTTTGTTTGTGGTAGCAGCATAGTCTGTTTGTTCTGCTGCTGTTTCAGCTCATCTTCAAACTAGAATCTATTGCTTGCCTAAAGTCATCTACCTGGAAGCTGCAGCAGAGGCGTTCCAGCGGGCAGAAGAGGAAGCACTGCTCCCGGCTTAAGAGGAGAGGATGCCGGGCAGGGGTTATGGTGAGGCTACAAGCTAACGCTAAAGCCGGAAAACTCCCGATGCTGTCTCTCTGTCGAACGTCAGCTCCTTGGACAACAAGATGGATTTACTTCATCTGAGAGCGTGTACCTCAGAAGAGATTAAGAAGTGTGCAGTGCTTTGCCTCACAGAAACGTGGATTACAAGCGAAACGCTGGATATAGTCTTCCAGCTGGATGACAGACTTTTTTTTCCGAGTGGACTGCTGCAGCGAGCTAACGGGGAAATCATGGGGAGGCGGAGTATGCATTTACGTGATTAAAAGTTGGTGCACGAACTGTACTGTTTTAAATAGCTCATGCTCGAAGGCTTTGGAGCAAATAACAGTGAAATGTTGGCCACATTATCTACCCTGCGAGTGAGTTCACAGTGACTTTCATCACAGTTATTTACATTTCTCCGGACGCTAATGACGCCTTACAAGAACTTCATGATATAATCAGCTCTTTGCAGAACAAACACCCTGAGGTACTTTACGTGGTAGCCGGAGACTTTAATCACGTGAATCTAAAGGACTGTCTCCCAAGCTTTTATTAACGTGTGCATACCAAAACGTGGAGACCACACGCTAGACCATGTTTACACAAACGTAAAAGATGCATACAAAGCCAAACCCCGCCTCCACCTAGGATTGTCAGACTACATCTCAATCTTCCTGGCTCCTGCTTACATGCCCCCGCTGAGAAGCTCCAGACCGGTACAAAAGAAAGTTAAATGTTGGATCCAGGACAGTGGCCCCATACTGAGATTGTTTTGACCAAACAGACTGACTTTTTGAAAATGGAGGATCGCTTGATCTGGACCAATACACATCCTAAGTTCTGGGTTACATTAGTACATGTACTGACACCGTCTCCACTATCAGATATGTTAAAAGCTACCCAAACAGAAAACCTTGGCTGAATGCACAGGTGCGCACCCTGCTGGCAGCCAGGAACACTGCCTTCAGGTCTGGAAGCTCAGAGGAGCTGAGAAGGACAAGGAAAGAGCTGGTTGCTGGTATTAAGAAGGCCAAGGCCACATATGCACAGAGGATCAAGGGTCAATTCACCTCGCAAGACCGTCGGAGCATGTGGAGGGGCATTAAGTGCAAAACAGATTATAAAGGAAGGAGCGAACAATGCCCCAAAGACCCATGTCTGCCTGATGCCCTCAACAAGTTCTATGCATGCTTTGAAGACCCGAACAGACCACCCAGTACCAGACTCACCTCACCACTGGATGAAGAGCATCTCAGTGTGACCTCAGCAGCAGTAAGGAGTACTTTCAGGAGGATTAATCCACACAAAGCAACCGACCCAGACAACATCCCTGGAAAAGTGTTGAAAGAATGTGCCGATCAGCTCTGCGAGGTGCTGGCAGACATCTTTAACACCTCACTTACCCTGGAGACAGTTCCCACCTGCCTGAAGACTGCCACCATCATCCCAGTCCCAAAGAGCTCTACAGTGACTGGTCTGAATGACTATCGGCCAGTGGCCCTCACCCCAATAGTCGCTAAATGCTTCGAAAAACTGGTCATGACTCACATCAAAACAACCATCAACATCAACGAGGACCCTCATCGGTATGCATACATCAAGAACCTATCAACAGAGGATGTCATCTCCTCTGTGGTCCACACTGCACTCAACCACCTGGAGCAGAAAAACTCTTATGTCCATATGCTCTTTGTGGACTTCACATCCGCCTTCAACACCATGATCCCCCAAACCCTGATGGACAAACTATTCACATTAGGACTAACCCCTCTATTTGCCACTGGGTACTAGACTTCTTAACAAACAGACCACCGTCAGTGAAGATCCACAACTTCTCCTCCTCCACCATAACCCTCAGCACTGGTTCTCCTCAGGGATGTGTGTTGAGCCCCCTCCTGTTTACTCTGCTTACGTATGATTGTGCAGCTACCCATCCAGGCTGTCAAATTGTAAAGTTTGCAGATGATACAGCAGTGGTGGGATGCATCACAAACAATGATGAGTCCAGCTACAGTCAAGAGGTGAAACACCTGGAGAGCGGGTGCAAAGAGAATAACCTTCACATCAATGTGAAGAAGACAAAGGAGATGATTGTGGACTTCAGAAGGAAAAAAAACACCCACACCCACCTGAACATAAGAGGATCTGCGGTGGAAGTGGTCTCCAGCTACAAGTACACATGTATGACATGAATGTACACATGAATGACAACCTCACCTGGAGCAACAACACCACCAGCCTGATCAAGAAAGCTCATCAGAGACTCTACTTCCTCAGACGGCTGAGGCGAGCTGGTCTGGGAAGCTCTGTCCTCACCTCCTTCTACAGGTGTGCAGTGGAGAGCATCCTGTGCTCCATCATCAACGTGTGGCATGGAGGCTGCACAGCTGCAGAAAGAAAAGCTTTGCAGAGAGTGGTGAAGGCTGCACAGAAATCTGTTGGAATCAGCCTCCCCACCATCACAGACATCTACACCTCCAGATGCAGGAAGAGGGTCATCTGCATCATGAAGGACCCCACTCACCCAGCACACACACTTTTTGCCCCACTCCCCTCAGGAAGGAGGTTGAGGAACCTTAAGTGTAGAACCACTAGACTGAGGAATAGCTTTTACCCTGAGGCTGTTGGACTCATGAATTTCTAACCATAATAATCACTGTGAAAAAAATCACATCATGTTGCTGCTGATCTGTTTCAATATTGATGTGTTCATGTGTCAACATATCTGTTTACACAGACTCATGTTCATGTTTGTGCTGATGTTCGACGTAATGTTTTTATGCTATTAGTGATTAGTGTATATTTAGTTGATGGTTTTCTTAGTTCATATCTTAGATGTTAACATTGTTTTTCTTTTACATTTTATTGTTGGATGTAACTGGGACTCTGTGTACATAATTTCGCTCCACCGCATGTACCACATGAGGTGCGAATAACAATAAAGAAACTCTGACTGATCATAGCATCTTATAACTAACATCTAGTACGTTTTCATTTACAAACTGTTTGGCAGTGGCAAACGCATATCAGAATGTTAAAATATCTGTTAAAAATTTATACCACGTTTGCCTCAAATATTCCAAATAATTTAGCATACTAAATTAGGCTTAATTATGATGTTTATATACTTCATATGTTGTAGCTAATGATTAGCTTGCCAAGCTAGGTTTTTTCTTACCTTGATAGCTGTGGATACATTCTTCATGGAAGAACTTATATCCTTTCTCAAGTTTATTGGTTTGAGAATTCACTGTCGCGATTTCTTCCACATCAGCGAAAGAAAAGGCTTGCACTTCCATAGACTCGCAATAACAGAAAGTGACCCAGCACCAGGAGACGCTACTTCCGGTTGTCATGAAAAAGGTCTATAACAGCATTGTAAGAGAGGGACAGTTGAATATGGAGGCCTCAATGCCTGTTTAATGATGGACAGGTTCTCTTCACAGAAATGACTTCCTTCACTTTTCTCTCAAACTATTGTTCATCTCTATCAAGGGTGTGAACATCTTCATCCCTGAAAGAGTGACCTCTGGCCTGGAGATGAGTGTAGACCAATTCCTGGCCTGATGATGTTCTTCTGTGCTGGGCCAAAGAGCAACATCATCAGGCCATCAGGACATTTCCTGGATATCAGGGGAAAGGCCTTCCAGACACTGCCATGAGAGAGCTCAGCAAATGCCTGCTGGAAATTGATGGACGTGCCAGTGTTGATAGATTGTAGGCTGAACTGATCAGCTTTGCACAGATTAAAGCAGTCACCATTGGATAGCTACAGTATTCTTTTACTTGTGATATTCTGATTGTTTTTTTTATTAATATATTTAGTTTTTTTATTGTTTTACTGTGGTTTTTTTTTGTTTTTTTTTGTACAGCACTTCGGACGGCTGCTATGTTGTATTTTAAGTGCTTTAGAAATAAAATTGGTATGGTATGGTCGTTAGGCTGATGGTCCGAGAAGGGGTTCTTTGCAGGCCAAAAGTGGGCGGTTCTGGTGAAAAGGCGTTTGTGGGGGGCAAACACTGATTGGCTAGCTGTATTTGCTACTGTTTAGGTAAGTTACGTCAGCTCTTTTTTTAAACTGAAGGTTTCCAAGAACCAGCGTTAAATCTACTGTCAAACACAAGAAGATTCTCTTTTGTTCTTTGGTTGCAGGCTGCACCTGACACAGGTTGCCTTGAGTCTGGTCTGGGTACAATGAAATATGAAGTATCTGAAGCAAAACCTGCTCCATTTGTCAAAAAGTCTGGTCTCAATTAAAGATCATGAGTCCTATGACAAGATAATGGCCCAAAACAAACGCTAAAAACAAAATTTGCTCTTTAGAAGTGCTCTTCTATGAAATCTGATCTATGAAAGGAGTAGGGTTGACCCTTAAAATGTGAGACAGCTGAGGAAATTAACCAATAAACAGAAATACCAGCTCCAGTTGCAGAAATACAGAAACTGACAAACACTCATCTGTAGTGACTGCAGGTTGAACAAGAAAATGTGAAGTTAAAGGAAACAACCTTTGTCCCAAGGCCAGTTTAAGTTTCATTAATATTTTGGTTACTTTATTTTTCTTTCTTTATGAATCAATTGTTACTATTTTCACATTTTTCAACAACCAAAATGGATTTTGTTTTTTAATGTTATGGTGTAGGGTTTTGTCATTTTCCTTCCACCAGGTTCCTGAAGGCAGGGGCGGCGCTGATGAGCAGCCGTAGCTGAGACCATTTCCCCTAATTGGTGCCAGGACTACTTGAGGCTCCAGTTGAGCTCCAGTCATTGCTGGAGCATTGTTCTACCTGCGGTACATATGCCTCCAGCCCTGTATAGTGTTCAAAGATTGAAAAGACTTACCTTGTTTTGTGTTCACATTTTCAGAATCTTGATGTCCTGGATCCCATCTTGTACTTTGAAGTATTGAAGAAAACCCAGAGGATAAACTTACCTGTGTTTCCTGGTGCTCAGCTGCCTGCACACGCCTTCCACCACTTGCTTTTGCAGTCTGCCTGGTCATCATCCTGGAAGGAGAAAAACCCTCAGCCTGTCCATCAGCCATCCTAACTACTTTCACTGTAAGCCTCTCAAAGACCTTGAATATTCAGTTGTTGGATCATCTCCTCGTCATAAAGTAATCCTCCTCCTCTGTCTTCACAGACCCAGATCCTGTTTGTAAATAGTTTATATTTTTTCACTCATTGTAAAATAAACATTTTTCAATTACGTTTGAGTTTGGTTCTGTTTTCCTCTCAGTCTGTTCACTTGGGTAATTCCACATTACAACATAATGCTCCAGCCAGAAATCACCCAGAACATGACTGAGAGAGAACAGTCCCAACACTCGCTGTCCTCACAGGCAAAGCGCATCGACAACCATGATGCGACCCTGCAACAGATCCTGGAATTACAGAAAAGTAATCAGTCCAACCTTCAGGAGATGGGAAGTATGGTTTTTGCTTTAACTCAAAGAGTTTCTACTCTGTTACCTACGTCCCAAAGTGTTCCACCAGAGAACTTCGAGCCGCAACCAGAGACGTGGACACCCAGCCCAGTGAGATAACTTTCAGACCCTCTGATTTTTTTTTTCTGGTGATCCCGATCACTGTGGTAGATTTCTTCTGCAGTGTTGCTTGGCTTTTAATCGAGCCCCTAAAACTTATGCTTCAGACGCTTCCAAAATAACGTACATTGTAAATCAATTGAAAGGAGATGCTCTTCGATGGGCCAACATCCACCTGTCAACTCGATCGGTCGAGACTCTAACTTTTGCTAGTTTTTTAAAAGATTTTGAACTTGTGTTTGATCATCCACTCCAGCAGGAGGAAGCAGTGAAGCGCCTCCTGACACTACGGCAAGGCAGAAGGTCCGTCGCCGAACATGCCCTCGAGTTCCGGATTACTGCAGCTCAAACTAAATGGGATGAGTTGGCTCTAAGAGGTACCTTTCTTCATTCATTGTCCGATTACATTAAAGATCAGATTGCTGCCTGAGACGAACCCAATAGTTTGGACGATTTAATAAAGTTGGCCACTCGTCTGGATAATCACCGATTAGAACGTAATCGTGAGAAGAACTACAATTCCCAGAGAACCCCTGTTTCCGGGTTGCGTCACACACCGAAAAGCTACGGCTACTACACTCCCGGCTCAGCTCCTGTTTCTGAGGCTCGTTTTACACAAAAGGAATCCAGTCATTCTTCAACTTCTAACTAAGCCAAGACAGAACCTATGGAGATCGGACGAACTCATCTAACGCCGGAAGAGAAACAAAAACGTATAAAAGCGCGAGCCTGCATGTATTGTGGTAAGCTTGGACATTTTGTCGCTCGTTGCCCGCTCCGGGGAAATTAACATTCTCACCATTAAGACAGGAGATCCTGGTGGGAAATTCTTCTCTTTCTCCTGCACCTTGTTTAACCCTCCCAGTGACTATTTTATCTAAACAATGTCAACTTTTTATTGCAACACTCATCGATTCCGGAGCGGAACAAAATCTCATCAGCAGAGACCTAGTGACCCAGCTAGGCTTACCTACCCAGAACCTACCGACCCCGATAAGAGTTACCGGAATCACTGGACAAAATCTCACCCAGATACACAACCTGACTCAGGACATTCATTTTATCACCTCAGGAAATCACCACGAGTGGGGTAGGTTCTTCATTTTTGACTCTCCTTCTTCACAACTTATATTGAGTTTCCCTTGGTTAAAGACTCACAATCCCGTGATTAACTGGGAGACAAAAACAATTGAAAAATGGAGCTCTTTTTGTTTAAGTAATTGTTTACGGTCAGCCATTTCTTCCTCATGTAAGAAGAAAGAGGAGATACCCGAAGAGTCTGATTTATCTAATATTCCGTCCGCATACCTTGATCTTAAATCCGCATTTAGTAAATCTCAGGCACTATCTTTGCCTCCTCACAGACCGTATGATTGTGCCATTGATCTGCTGCCGGGAGCTCCTCTCCCCTCAAGCAGACTGTTTAACCTTTCAGGCCCAGAAAAAGAGACTATGAAGAATTGCATAGAAGAGTCATTAAATTCCGGTATTATTCGTCCCTCTACTCCCCCTGTGGGAGCAGGATTTTTTTTTGTCTTTAAGAAAGATAAGACGTTAAGACCCTGCATTGATTATAGAGGGCTTAATCAGATTACTGTGAAAAACAAGTACCCCCGCCTCTGATCGACTCTTATCTATGAACAACTTCATTCGGCCACTATTTTCACTAAACTGGACCTTCGTAACGCCTACCATCTCGTGAGAATAAAAGAAGGAGACGAGTGGAAGACAGCCTTCAAGACCCCGTTAGGACATTTTGAATACCTGGTAATGCCTTTTGGCCTCACCAAGACCGTAGAAGCTTTGGCCCGCTTTGCGGTCACGGCGCTCCTTACTGGAAGGACATGTTTTTATGAGCCATCGCTCTGTTGCACAGACTGCTTTGATGATGGAAAACATGTTTTAATTAGATTTGTCCTCCTGACAACCATCAAACTTGTTTTTCACTGCTCTCACGCGATCCGGTCAGGGAGAGGTATATAGGAGGTGTGACAGGCAAGGGAACTCAGAAGTCTGCTGTGGACTAACGCGCGAGTGCCCAGCTGTTGATGTGATTCCTGTTACCCGGGTCGAAGGCTTCCCGACCACGTGTCACGGTGAGAGGCTCTCATATCAATTTGCGTGTGTAAAGAGTGTACAAGTGTACATGTTTGCTTGGCTGTTTTCTGTGGCAGATTAATAAATGACACTATTATTTCTAGCAGTAACAGTCTACTTGTGTTTCATTTTTTCCTCTTGTGTGAATATCCGGTGCCGACCGTTCACGACCCCTGTTAAACTAATTTCATAATACATTTTTGGCGACGAGGATGGGATATTATTAAAATAAATAAATAATTCTGAACGGCTGCACCATGTTCAAACGAAAGGAAAAAGTGTTGAGGAAAAGTTGATGCGAGTGCATCTGGACAAAGAGTCCGCAGAGGTTGTACCAGGTTGGGAGAGTTATCCAATTTTGGCTTTGTGTTTAAGAGGTGGAGGGGGGGCCCCTAGCCTTTGTGTGAGAGTTTAAAAACAGAGAAAAAGTTGATTCAGACGCCTGAGGAGGCGTGAGGGGAACAGAGAAAAAGTTGTACCGGGATGGGAAGAAGTCCCATCCCAGTTGTTTTTGAAGAGGTGAGAAGAAGCCCATCTTAGTTGTTAGAACAATTTTTCTGAAAGCAGATAGTCCGGGTGATGTTTTGACCACTTTGCAGGCAATAGAGGTCAGAAAAGATGGCACCAGTGACAGGACTTCAGCGTCATATGAGGATGTGTGCGGTAGCCTGGGGAAAAAACTGCATGAGGAAAGTCAGAAAATGCAATTACAGGCTCAACGGAGCAAACAAGAATGTGAGGACCGCCTGCTTGTTGAATGAACGGCACATTCAGTCGCTCGCTGCTCAGTTTGGGAGAATGAGCAGGGTAGTTGAGGGGGCGGTGGAGCAGGTGTCCCGGTTGAAGCGAGGAAAATTCAAGAGAAAGAAAGCGCTTAAAAGGGAAAAAATGAGGAAGAAAGAGCGTGATGTTTCGCCGGAGCGAGTCGGAGCTTATGTTGCAAGGTTGGATGACGGATGGGATCCGTCAAGTTGGGACGGTAACATCTCGGGAGACAAAGAGGTTGTTTACTTGTCTAAAATAGCACAACCCACAGATGCTCGAGTATCTAGGCTGTTGGATAAAGGTGGAGGTCAGGTAATGAATTCAGCGCATCGAGTCAGAGCTTCGCAAGACTCGAGACCGTTGTTTGAAGTTTGTGTAGAGACAGCCCGACAGATAGCATCGGATTGGTCTGATTTACAGGGGCATTGGGTGACCCTAAGGGAGTGCGAGCAGAGATTGGTTCGGCTGTGTTTAGAGAATGCACTCGCTGTGCGTTGGGTTGTAGATCATCATCTACATGTTTTTTCAAGGACTGATGTTCAAAGCAGAGTGTTGGAACTCGGAGATTGGAACACAGAGCTGAAAACCGTGAAAAAAACATTTAGTCAATCCATGGGTCATGGGCCGAGAAAGGACGGCCGGAAAAACATGCAGGAACCTACTCGTTCTGCTTTCTGGAGGGCGTTAATAAAGGCAGGAGTGCCTACAGCTGAGATGGATGATGTGTCAGCAGAAGAGCTGAGGGCTGGAAGCCATTATTTGGATTAAAGGGGCATCGTATGTTGTTTGGATGTGTTAAGCTGGTTGCTTTGAAG
>NC_056500.1:60477604-60483684 GCF_014905685.2 Nematolebias whitei | reverse complement strand
TTCAGGTGTGTTGGTGACTCATCCTTGTAAATATGCAAATCAGACATCTACTTTAAAATGTCTTAGTATGATGAAATAATTTTATGGGGTTCCCCTTCAGATACAAACAGATAATGGGACCCATTTTACTGGAAAACAGGTGAAAGACTGGTCAGCTGAAAAACATGTTGAATGGATTTATCATATTTCCTTATCACCCACAAGCTGCTGGGCTGATTAAGAGAATGAATGAACTGTTAAAAAAAAAGAAATGCTGAGAAAATGAAAAACATGTGTATTATGAAATTAACAGGGGTCGTGAGCGGTCGGCACCAGATATTCAGACAAGAGGAAAAATGAAACACAAGGAGACTGTTACTGCTAGAAGTAATAGTGTCATTTATTAATCTGCCACAGAAAACAGCCAAGCAAACATGTACACTTGTACACTCTTTACACACACAAATTGATATGAGAGCCTCTCACCGTGACACGTGGTCGGGAAGCCGTTCGACCCGGGTAAACAGGAATCACATCAATCGCTGGGCACTCACGCGCGTTGGTCCACAGCAGACTTCTGATTTTCTCACAATGTTGTGCTTCCTAAATACCCCTCCCCGACCGGATCGCGCAAGAGCAGTGAAAAACAAGTTTGATGGTTGTCAGGAGGACAGATCTAATTAAAACATGTTTTTCCATCATCAAAGCAGTCTGTGCAACAGAGCGATGGCTTCATAAAAACATGTCCTTCCAGTAAGGAGCGCGGTGACCGCAAGGCGGGCCAAAGCTCTTACGGTCAAAAGCACTCCTAATGCTTATTAAAGCATTCCTAGAGAGGATACACTGACCCCTTCGTCCCTCTGCTAACCATCAAAGAGTGTCTAAATATTATAAGTAACACACACACAAAATATATGTTTGAATAGGCATAAAGGCGACTTAACACCTTATAAAACATATTTTTATATCAACATGATTTGACAAACTGGAAAGTAAATTTGTTGCAGGCTGTGTTTCAATTGAATAACAGACCCATTGTACCAGGCACCACTCCTTTAAATTGAATGATACTCCAGAGAAAAAAGAACCAATTAGAAAATTGATGACAGAGCAGAACTTCCAGTCAGAGCAACGCCTGGCTCTGCAGGACTAGATTTAAGAGTAATGGAAACTATCACCCTAGTCCCAAATCAAATTCAGGTTGTACAGGCAGGTTTGGGACTGCAATGCCCGAAAGGAATGTATGGGCACATCTTACCCAGATCAGCGTTATCCCTGAAAGGGTTAACAATCCAGGCTGGAGTAATTGACTCAGACTACCAAGGAGAACTGGGAGTAGTCTGCAGATTCCAGGGCAATGATCCCCTGGTGCTGCAAAAAGGAGATAAAGTGGCACAGTTACTGATTAAACCATGTGATATGTCATCAGTGGTAGAAATTACAACACCCACTCATCCTACTGTCCGAGGGACAGGGGGATTTGGGTCCACTGACAAGGTGGGAGCCAAGGTTTGGGTCAGACAGGAGAATGGCCCACCTCGAGCAGCAGAAATTATAGCACAGGGAAAAGATGCCACTGTCTCTGTGTTATATGCTGGAGAAGAAAAATGGATAAATGTACCAATTCATAAGTGTTATAAAAGAGAAAACTAATTATTCTCTCTTTTTGTTGAAAGCAGTTTTCTTGTTTCCACAGCTTGATGTTTCCTTGGTCTTTGCTAAATGAACACTCGGGACCGTCCAGAGGACAACATGAGAAGCTGGTGACAGGCGCCCGTCAGAAGGGAGTGCAAGCTGTTTGGGCATCACGTGCCTTGTCGCTGATGGACAACGCCTCATCAGCAACACCAGAACGTGTCTTGGAGGAGGATCATGTGTTCACGTTTGGTTGAAAAGATGCAAGCAAGATCTGAGTGCAAAGTAACTTCACATGTTTGAAACACAAAAAGCTGCCTGCCCTATGTCAAGTGTCGGGCATGCTACAGCAGGGAAACCATCCCAGTGGTACCTAAAGGATGTCAGATTAGAATTGTGTGGAAACCCCACTGTGTAACATTGTATAAGAACGGTGCATGCTAAACCAGATGAAAGAGAAAAAAAAAAGGAGAACGAAGTTTGATTTTACTGCCAATTGAGGAGGAGGAGACGTGCTTCGTTGGCAGTTACCCAAGTTGGAGTCTGGATGCCATCAGTTGTCATGACTCAAGAGGAAACGGTCAAAATACTGATAAAATAAATAAACTGGCAGCTGAAGATTTTGGGGAGCACAGAAGAAGTGCTCTCCAACATAATTGAAGCTTTGAACTTGTTTTCCTGTGTACCTTGCAATTTTTCCATGCACAGCTGCAGAAGGAGCGCTGCCAGAGGGTGGTGACCACATCGAATCATGATTGAGTGGAAGAGAGTATGGAACATTTCCAGTTCCTACTGGGTAATTTTGAAACCTGAATTGACAAAATGTAATGAAGGCAACCACAGTTATGCAAATATCACATTTTGCCTTTAATAACTGTACAAGGACACTGGTTTAAAAAAATATATATAGGGTGAGTGGTTTGAGCCACAGACAAATCTCACATATGACATGCAATTATGTGAAACAGCTGATAAAGGAGTGATATGTATGCTGAAATTAGGTCATGTTAACCCATGTTTAACCAGAGACAAGGTATTGTGTGATTGGACTCGAACTAGGCTAGAGAACTAGTTTGATAGCAACAATAAAAAGTCATCCTCAATTACCTGAGGTGCCTTTCTCTGGATGTGTGTATGGTGTACATCTGTGGACTTAGAACAACCAGACTTATCAATTAACTAATTATAGTTCCACCACTCGACTAACAGAGGTACAATGGCACGTACCCTGGCGAGTCTCCCTAGACCGTTTCAAAATGCGCATTGAAATGGGTCTACAGAGCTGAAACGAATGATTGAATCTCATAAGTCTAAACATGTCTGATCTAACAGTGTCCACCTGCATGGCTCAAAGAAAGGTTTTTACATGTGGCTAAACTAATAGTGTAGACGTTGGCTCATCACTGGTGGAATATCTTTTCAGGTATGTCATCTACGGCGCGTCAATATACAGTACCTCCTTTGCTTGTATTACTTTTATGCATTTCAATTTTAACTTTGTGTAATGTGTTTACTTGCTGTTATATTAAGCGAGTTAATAGGATTAATCAAAAACTTTATAATTCGGCCATTTAAGATGAAAGTACGAATTTATATTACTGATGGCCCTTACGGTCTCGAAAAAACAGAAATTACAGTAGATCCAGACATCCACCCAGACACGTTAGAGATTGAGCATTTTGCTCATGGGTGGTATCACTTTAGGCGAACAATGTATGAAACTAGAATGGATCTTTTAACTGCACTTGCAGGAGAACTCGACCATTCAGAGGTCGGAAATCGTTTAGAGTTCAACTTAAATGGATGGCATTTTCAAAACTAAAAAGTTGTATTGTAGAATTATGTTTTACATGCCATAAAGGCAAAGGGTGGAATGATATAAAAATATATTAAGTTGCCTTTATGCCTATTCAAACATATATTTGGTCAAAATTAAAGAGTTGTATTATGTTTTACATGCCATAAAGGCAAAGGGTGGAATGATATAAAAATATGTTTTATAAGGTTTTAAGTTGCCTTTGTATCTATTCAAACATATATTATCTTTATGTTACTTATAATCATCAGAACACTCTTTGATGGTTTGCAGAGGGACGGAGGGGTGCAGTGTATCCTCTCTAGGAATGCTTTAATAAGCATTAGGAGTGCTTTTGACCGTAGAAGCTTTGGCCCGCTTTGCAGTCACGGCGCTCCTTACTGGAAGGACATGTTTTTATGAGCCATCGCTCTGTTGCACAGACTGCTTTGATGATGGAAAACATGTTTTAATTAGATCTGTCCTCCTGACAACCATCAAACTTGTTTTTCACTGCTCTCACGCGATCCAGTCAGGGAGAGGTATATAGGAGGTGTGACAGGCAAGGGAACTCAGAAGTCTGCTGTGGACTAACGCGCGAGTGCCCAGCTGTTGATGTGATTCCTGTTACCCGGGTCGAAGGCTTCCCGACCACGTGTCACGGTGAGAGGCTCTCATATCAATTTGTGTGTGTAAAGAGTGTACAAGTGTACATGTTTGCTTGGCTGTTTTCTGTGGCAGATTAATAAATGACACTATTATTTCTAGCAGTAACAGTCTACTTGTGTTTCATTTTTTCCTCTTATGTGAATATCCGGTGCCGACCGTTCACGACCCCTGTTAAATTAATTTCATAATACATGTCCATCACTCTTACTCTCGTCTGGATTATTTTTTAGTCAGCAGCTCGTTGTTGACGGACATCTCGGACACTGAGATTCACCCTATAGCTGTCAGTGATCATGCTCCTGTCTGTTTAAATCTAGCAAACAGAAAAGAAATCCCTAAAAGTATAAACTGGAGATTTAATACATCACTGCTTGAAGATGTAGATTTTATCAAATATTTTACAGAAGAGTGGGCTTCATATCTGGAGTATAATGACGTGCCTGGAACTTCAGCATCTATTCTCTGGGAGGCAGGTAAAGCTGTAATGAGAGGTAAAATAATTTCATTCTCATCACAAAAGAAGAAAAAAGAAAATAAACATATTCAGGAACTAGAAGAAACCATTAAATCGTTAGAAGCCTCTCAAGATGAAGAAATGCTGGAGAAAATGCGTAAAGCAAAATTGGAATTAAAAGAATGTATTAACAAAAAAACTCAATTCTTAATACAACGACTTAGAATCAAAAATTTTGAACAGAGCAATAAGTCGGGTAGCTTTCTATCTAAACAGCTTAAAATAAATAAGGAAAAAACAACTATAGTTGGTGTTAAAGACTCGACTAGGAATACAGTTTATGATCCTGAAAGAATTAACAGCATTTTCAGAGATTTTTATAAAGACTTGTATTCGCCCCAGATAAACCCATCAGATAATGAAATTAATGAATTCCTGGATAAAATAACACTTCCTAAACTATCAGATAGTCAAACAATGGAGCTGGATTCACCACTGACACCAGTGGAACTCCAGGAAGCCCTCAAAAGCATGTCCAATAAAAAGGCTCCAGGTCCAGATGGATTCCCTACAGAATTCTATAAAGAATTCTGGAATATCCTGGCACCACTATTTCACAAAATGCTACAAGAAACTGAGAAAAGTAACAGTCTTCCAAAAAATATAAATTCTGCCAACATTAGTCTCCTGTTAAAACCAGGCAAAGATCCTGTATTACCTACCAGTTATCGTCCAATATCTCTTATCAACGTTGATCTTAAAATAATTTGTAAAGCCCTCTCAAAAAGATTAGAAAAGGTAACTCCTCTAATAATACATCCAGACCAAACTGGTTTTATAAAAGGGAGACATTCATCCACAAATTCACGCAGATTATTTAATTTAATGGATTATTCTTACAGTAAAAATATTGAAACTGCAATATTCTCTCTAGATGCAGAAAAAGCCTTCGATAGAGTTAACTGGAAATTTTTATTTGCAGCCTTACATAAATTTGGTTTTGGAAATTATTTCATAAACCGGTTAAAAATATTATACACTTCCCCATCAGCATGCATTAGGACAAACAATCAAATATCTGCTAGTTTTGCTCTGCAAAGGGGAACCAGGCAGGGATGTCCACTCTCCCCCTCACTGTTTGCTATTTTCATCGAACCGCTAGCCGCAGCAATCAGGCAAACTACAGATATTAAAGGTATAAAATGCAAGAACATAGAGCACAAAATCAGTCTATATGCTGATGATGTGCTGCTCTTCCTCCGGCATTCACAAACCTCCATCTCTCAGGTTATTGGACTGATAAACTCCTTCTCAAAAGTGTCAGATTACTCTATAAACTGGCTAAAATCCACAGTTCTACCAATTAATTGCTCTTTCAACAATTCACTTGCTACACAACTGCAATCGGGCAATATTACATATTTGGGTATCAAAGTTTCGCCTAAATTAGCAGATTTAACAAAACTAAACCACACCCCACTTTTAAAGAAAATTGAGGATGATCTGGCTAGATGGAAATCTTTACCCATATCTCTCATGGGAAGGATC
>NC_056500.1:60463462-60477504 GCF_014905685.2 Nematolebias whitei | reverse complement strand
CATATGTAGCATGTAGACATTTAGGGTTCTGGGCGGAGATGAGGGGTGAACGGGCGCCGCCTGCTCTCTGGGCAAGAGGTGGGTCTGTGCCGGTCGCCACCTCATCCCCCCATTTTAAACGCACTGTATAACAACATGCATAAACACCATATTCGAGTGGGAGGAGGAGGAAGTGGGTCTGTTCATAATTTATTTATGCATATATAGATTTATTTATTTATTTATTTTTTATTTTATTTATTTATTTTTTCCACCTTTCACAAACACCTCCTTTCTCCGTGTGACACTAGGGGTGGGGGAGGGGGGGGGGGGGGGGCGCATTGTTGGGGTCTGGGCTGTGGATGGGCTTTGGGCCTTGGGGGCGGTCAGTGATGGGGCCGGTGCTTCGGTTCCTCCTGGGCTGTTCCGATTCTTTTAATCTACGTTCCTAGTTGCGATGGCCGGCACTTTGACCGGGGTGGCTGCCGGCTTTCGGCGGGGGGTCGGCTATGGTAGTGTACGTGTGGTCATTGGTGGTGTAGGGCGGCGGTTGGGGGCGTGGCTTAGCCTCATCGGGGCACTGGCTGGTCTTCCTGTGTGGCATTTGCGGTGGGGGTGCTGTGTGTGTGGGGGGGTGCATGGGTGGCGTGCTGGGGCGTCTCCGGGCCTATGGTGCAGAGCTCTTGATGTGAGAGCTGGCCCTCCTCAGTTGCGGCTCCCTGCTGCTCTGCCCCTTGGGCTGGGACCGGCCTGTGGTCGCTGTCAGGTAGATGGTGCATGCGGTCGGCCCGACAGAGATTCTGTCGGGCTATCTGTGTGTGCCTGTTGGTTGCTCAGGTTGGATTTTTGGTGGTCCCCCCTCTCTTGGATCAATTTGGGCCCCACGTTTGGTGTGGGGCCCACTCCCCCCGGTCGTGCCCCCCTTTGGCGGGGGACCCCCTTGCCGCCGGTGCATTGGTGGCTCTCTGTGTCTGGGCTGGGTGGTGGGGTGCACGTCGGTCCGCACTGGTTGCTGCCTGGCGAGGCCTGGGTGCCCTGGCTCTGTCGGGGCTCTGCTGGGGGGTGGTATGGCCTCAGGGCTTGGGGCTCGGTGTCCATGGCCGGATCTACCTGGGGGGGGGGGCATGGGTCGCCGGCCAGACCTGTGGGCTTGTCGCTGTAGCTTCCTGGAGGCTCTGCATTGTGGTGGCTGGGGTCACCCGATTCTTTCCTCTGCTCCTCTCTGGGGGGTGCGGTTCTCCCTGTTGGGAGACTCTTGAGGCTCCGGGCCTGTGGGCCGCTGTGTGTCTGTGGCTCCGGTCCTCCCTATGTTGCCTTTGTCTCCTGGGGGGGGCGGGTCTGTGGGCCCCCGCGTCCACTATTGGGCATTCTTTTGGAGAAATCTGGTGGTGGCGGGCGTGCTTGCGCGGGTGTTTGGATTCAGGTGCTTTGACAGATGCACGCTAGGTTGGTTAGTGGTGGAAGCTAGATGATTCCTTGTGTAATGTCGAATGTTTCATGGTGATATTGTGGGTGGCATTGTGCTGTGCATGTTGTTTTGTCGTGATGGTCTCTCGTCTTATCTATTTCTCTTTTATTATTTATTTATTCTTCTTTTTTCTCTTTCTTTAAAAAAAAATTGAGCGATGATGATAAGTTCATTGAAACACTTCACAATGTTTCTACACTTAAACTGAGCTCAAAAAAAAAAAAAGAAAAAAGAAAAAAGATGAGTTTGCCGAGAGAGACCCTGCCCGCCGGGTTCTGGTCTGGTCACGTCGTAATGTCAGGATTTGCTAGGAGGAGTGAACCCAGAGTGCAGAACAGGGACTCAACTCGGCAGAAATACAAAAATAGGAATTTAATGATAAATAAAGGTACAAAATAACAAGCTGACGGGGCAGCAAAACTTATATGAAATAGGAAGGAGGCACGGGAAACTCAGGAGGACTCAGGAGACACGGGAGACTCATGGAACCAGGAAGACTCAGGGGGGAACACAGGAGACCCAACGAGTATGACGCGACAACGAACAAGACAGGACAGACGGCTTAAATACAGGGACAAGACGAGACGTGATTACAAACAGCTGGGAAGAGACACGGGTGGCACTAATAGAACTAATGAGGGATCACGAGGGAACACAGACACAAACCGGGCCACAGAAAGGTACCATCCTTACACTCACCTACAGACCCGGATCCAAAAATGTCAAACCGGATGCTCTCTCTCGCCAATTCTCAGCATCAGATGACAGTGAAAGGGAGGTCAGCATCATCCCTTCGTCCTGTGTGGTCGGTGCACTTTCATGGCCCATCACTGAGGAGGTCCTGGAGGCTCAAAAGGTGGAACCTGATCCCAAGACCGGCCCCATGTTTGTTCCTTCAGCGGTGAAGGCCCACGTCCTCGACTAGGTCCACACCAACAAATTGTCATGCCATCTAGGAACCAACCGCATGTTGGCTCTAATAAAGAGACACTTTTGGTGGCCCACTATGAGTCAAGACGTTAAGGAATTTGTCTCCGCCTGTCAGACCTGCAACAGAAACAAGAGTGGACATAAACCACCCGCAGGCCTGCTTCAGCCCCTCCCTACTCCTAGTCGGCCGTGGTCCCACATTTCTTTGGACTTTGTTACTGGGTTACCTCCGTCAGCAGGCCATACAGTCATTCTCACTATCATCGATAGATTCTCCAAGGCTGTCCATCTTGTTCCCCTGACTAAGCTACCCTCTGCTTTTGAGACAGCCCAGTTGTTGATACAACATGTCTTCCGTATTCATGGCATTCCTGCTGATGTGGTGTCCGAAAGAGGTCCACAGTTCATTTCTCAGGTTTGGAAAGCTTTTTGTAAATCTTTAGGTGTCTCGTCTAGCCTCACATCTGGTTATCATCCCCAGTCTAATGGCCAATCTGAGAGATGCAACCAAGAGATCGAGTCTACCCTCTGGTGCATCATTCAGGAGAACCCATCTGCATGGTCTCAACACCTGGTCTGGGTAGAGTATGCCCACAACTCACATACCTCTTCTGCTACCGGGTTATCTCCATTTGAGGCCTCCCTGGGTTATGCACCCACTCTCTTCCCCAGCCAGGAAGTTGAGGTTGCTGTACCATCGGTACAGCACCATTTCAAACGCTGTAGACGCTGGCGTCAAACTAAGGCAGCATTACTTCGCACCGTGGCTACAAACAAGAAGATGGCAGATCGCCGCCGTTCCAAGGCCCCATCCTACTCAGTCGGCCAAAAGGTGTGGCTGTCCACCAGAGACATTAATTTAAAGGATTATCCCAAGAAGTTGGCTCCCCGGTTCATTGGACCTTTTCCTATTGTCGGGATCATTAATCCTTCTGCTGTCAGATTGAGTCTACCTGCTTCTATGTGCATCCACCCAACCTTCCATGTTTTATAGATCAAACCTGTTCTAGAGAGCCCTCTGTGCCCTCCTGCCAACCTCCCTCCTCCCCCCGTCTCATTGACAATCATCCTGCATTCTCGGTAAGCCGTATCCTAGACGTACGACGCAGGGGTAGGGGGTTCCAGTACTTAGTGGACTGGGAGGGATATGGACCAGAAGAATGGTCCTGGATCCTTCATCCTGGACCAGGATGAAGGATCATCCTTGTTGGTTGCCTTGTCACCAATTTTTTTAGACATCACCCTGAAAAGCGCCAGCGATCGCCAGGAGGCGATTCTTGAGAGGGGGGTTCTGTAGGGTTTTGTCATTTTCCTTCCACCAGGTTCCTGAAGGCAGGGGCGGCGCTGATGAGCAGCTGCAGCTGAGACCATTTTCCCTAATTGGTGCCAGGACTACTTAAGTCTCCAGTTGAGCTCCAGTCATTGCTGGAGCATTGTTCTACCTGCCGGTACATATGCCTCCAGCCCTGTATAGTGTTCAAAGATTGAAAAGACTTACCTTGTTTTGTGTCCACATTTTCAGAATCTTGATGTCCTGGATCCCGTCTTGTACTTTGAAGTATTGAAGAAAACCCTGAGGATAAACTTACCTGTGTTTCCTGGTGCTCAGCTGCCTGCACACGCCTTCCACCACTTGCTTTTGCAGTCTGCCTGGTCATCATCCTGGAAGGAGAAAAACCCTCAGCCTGTCCATCAGCCATCCTAACTACTTTCACTGTAAGCCTCTCAAAGACCTTGAATATTCAGTTGTTGGATCATCTCCTCATCATAAAGTAATCCTCCTCCTCTGTCTTCACAGACCCAGATCCTGTTTGTAAATAGTTTATATTTTTTCACTCACTGTAAAATAAACATTTTTCAATTACGTTTGAGTTTGGTTCTGTTTTTCCTCTCAGTCTGTTCACTTGGGTAACTCCACATTACAACATATGGCTAGGTATTAAAAAAAAACATTTAGCCCTCCCCACTACCCAGTTGTGTTGCTCTTGTTTTAAAATGTAACCGGAAGTTCTGTGTTAAGAGAGGCGGAAAGAGAAGTTATGGAGACACCGCTAATGTCAAACCGAGATGCCGCTAATGTCAAACCGGTTAACACCATAGACATAATATGCCTGTGGTTAACACAAACGGCTTTTTTTCGTCCAGCCTTTTTTTCTATTGTCCAATCAGATGTGGCCAGCCAGACACGCCCATTTTTCTATTGTCCAATCAGATGTGGCCGGCCAGACACGCCCATTTTTCTGTCCTCCAATCAGATATGACCCCCTGGATATGCCTTGTCCTATGAGATGTGGCCCCTCAGATACACCTTCCAAATTTGCCTGCAGCGATACCTACTTGGATGGTCCTCCTTTATCATGTGAACATCTAGTTCTGGATATCGACAACAAATTGGTTGATCTACTACGAGAAAAGGTTATTTGAGAGTGAGTTTGTTGCAGCTCCTCAGACTGAAGAAGTCTTTAATTAAAAATTGAAACATTTCAAGTTTTTTTTTAATCCATCCAGAGGACCTGACTTAATTTTTTTAGCTAGGTAAAAAAAATCAGAATTCCTGGACATTTCAGCATTAAACATTTTTTTTTCAGATCCTATTCGATGGTTAACAAATAGGATCTGAAAAAAAGTTTGATATGGTTAAATGATAAATTTTGTAATATCATTTGTAAAAACACAACATTTGTTCCATTAAGTCAGTTTATACCCAGTTTTGTCCCTCAAAGTGGAACTAACTTCATTAAGCTAACTGTGCTGACAGGTTATGCCAGTGTTTTCACTTTTCACCACAAGTGTTTGTCTTACCTGCTCCTTATGAACAAACGTTCATTTACTGCACTTTGCTGCATCAGTGCTTTTCTATTTTTCCTCCTCTCTCTCTTTCTACTCCAACTTTCCTCTTCTTTGGCCGTCTCTTGTGCTCCATTCTGACCCAGAAATGTGCTTACCGTGCGCAAACATATAAATGTCGGGAATGCGAGTCCACAGGGTGAGCAGACAACTGTGCGTCTCTGCCTAAAGGAAGCACTAACCGCTCAATCTAGTTGCTAGAAGTTTTCACGTGGGTGGGCTGTCAGCTTCACTCAGCTCTGTGACAGACAGCCTCAGAGAAGGAAGGGAGGGGCGGGGGAGCTTCAGTGACACCTGAGTGAGCCCAGCACAAGAGCGGCTTGTTTATTTAAAATAATAAAGCATGACCCGAACCGAGCCTTTATTAGTCTAGTCTCTTGGCGGTCACTGACCAGGGCAAGCCACCGGGAAATGTCCCGGCTTGGTAGCCGACCTATAGAGACAATAGAACATGACCCACGTCTAGAATATGTTTTTGTCCTGATGAATGATAAAATGAGGGACCAATGTCCGTCCGTCCATCCGATCGTCCGTCAATCCATCCATCCATCCATCTTTACTTGCTTCTTCTTTTTCAAGTCATGGGGGCCACTGGTGCCATATCAGTTCTAGTCTTACAGCTTCTTGAATTTTCTTTTTAATTTCTTCCAAATCTTTTTGATTTGTAGCAGTCCACACCCAAGTTAATTTGTTTCTTTGTTCATTTTCTTCTTCCTTCTTCCTTAGGCAGGCATACAATGGTCTGGCATACTTTTGGTAGTTGTGGACATTATCTCTCACATAATTACACAGTCCCAAGATTTTCTGCAAGTTGTTTTCAGATTCAGGAGATTGGATTTGTTCCAACTTTTCCCTGTAACCCTCTGAGAGCCCCAGATCAGCTGTTACTTGGAACCCTAGATAGTTTTCTTGGAACTGACCAAATTGACACTTCTTCAAGTTCAGTTTCAGCCCTGCTTCTGTTACCCTTTGTATCACCTGTGCCAATCTTTCCAAATGTTCCTCTTCGGTGTCATCTGCGATAAACACATCATCGATGTAAATTGTGGTGCCTAAGTCTTTAAGCACATTCATTACAGCTGACTGAAATACATTCGAAGAGTTTTTGTACCCCTGTGGTAATCGCTGCCAGACGTAGCTTTTTCCTTTATGAGTAAAAGCTGTTTTACCTTATGATTGTTTAACTAAGGGAGAAGAATCCATTTGCCAGATCAATGCAGGACTTATACTTTTTTACTTGCAATGTTTTTAAAGTTCCTTGCGGATTAATCAGGCTCGCTTGGTTGGCTACTGTTCATCGATTAAGGGCTTTAAAGTTGATTACTTGTCTCCAGCCCCATCTAGCTGACTTTGGTTTCTTTACAGCTTGAATGGGGCTGTTAGTGATAGGATTAATTTCTTCTCTAATAATCCCTAGAACACTCAGTTCTCTTACAATTTTATTAATTTCTTCCACTGCTCCAGGGTTCAAGGGGTATTGTCGTACCGGTTGATGTACTTCCCTTTCGATGAGATACACAAACTTGGGTCTGAGGTCCCCACAGTCATTCTTGAACCTGGCCACTGAGGCTGACTCAATAATCTGTTTTAACTTCTCTTTCCCGGCCGGGGAGAAGTCGCTCTCGTCTAATTTTTGTTTTATCACTTCAGGGATATTTACAGGCTTATATCAGTCTTTAACTACGTGTTCTTCATGAGTGGGTCCTATTCTTACCAGCCTTGACATGAGCTTGTCCATGTATTTATTTAGTGTACTGCGGTCCTTCTTTGGTTTACTTAGGTCATTTAAATCTCTTGTTGTGATGAGATTATAGGGTCATTTAACCCATACTATTCCTTGCCATATTCCAAAAGGCATTTTGTCCATGGTCCTGTTAGCCAACTGAACCGTAAGGTGTCCTTTAGTTTTTAGGTTTCTGCAGGTCATAGACACCTCTGCCCCGGTGTCTATTAGATAGGGTTCTCCATCCCAATAGGCGTTTTCCAGGGTGACCCACGACCTCTCAGTCCTTACTTGGCTGGCCCTCCGCTTCCCTTCATGCGGAATTCACAGAAGGCTTTCTTCTCTTCAGGCGTGAGTTTGGCATATTATTCAGGAAGCATGGACTTTCCCCACTTTTGGGGTGTAGAGGTTGATGCGGGAGCTCGAAATTTCTTAGGTTGTTCATCTCTTTACTGCAGCTCTGATGGTCTTGGGGGCCGTTCTTTGTATTGTGGCTGCAGTAGAGCCTTGAGGGAGGCCTTTGTTGGAGTTTTTGCACTCTGTTTAGTTTCTTTTTTCTTACATTCTTCCCAATACTGCTGTTCTAGATCGTACAATTGTACTGCTTGATCTAATTGGGGAACAGTAGTTTCATGTAGGGGTATTTTAGCAAAATTGATTTCCCCTCTTCTCCCTTGTGTTACTATCCTTAATGTCCTGATGCATGCTCAATAATCCAGGTAGAAAAATCTAAAAAAGTTAAATCTGGTCCTCTGGACATTTAAAAAACAGAATAAAGCAAAACAACAAAAAAACGTAGAAACGTTTCGTCTTTCATCCGACGACTGAGGAAGTCTTTTGGATGAAAGACAAAACGTTTCTGCATTTTTTGTTGTTTTGCTTTGTTTTGTTTTTTGAATGTCCAGAGGACCAGATTTAACTTTTTTAGACTATCCTTAATGCTTTCACATATCTGGTGGGTGGAATCCCCTGTTTGAGCTGATACCAGACTGGCGTGAGGTGTTGTCCTTGGTCCATGCATACTTTGGCTCTTTGAATCTGTGAGTCTTCATCGTCCATATCTTCCAGAACCAGCCATTCGTAGTGGCTTTGAGCTGATACCACTTGCCTACTGGGTTGGTGGTGACGTGACCCAACCATAGCTTTTTAGCCGCATCACAGTCAGTAGAGTTGACTATCATGGGCCACACATCTTTGATGTAGTCCTCATTACTTTCTTCTGGTATTTTTTCTCTTACTAATGTTTTGAGTTTTTTGTACTCATGATAACTGTCAGCGTCTGAGCTGGGGAATTGGCATTGATTCGCTCGTTCAGGCTCAGGGGCTAACTGATATGCATGGGACGACTGATGCATCTCAATCTGAAATGGTTTGTCCTCCTCATCGGCTGATATCTCATCTTTAAGTTTCTTTTCTGTTTCTTGAACATATTTGTAGGTAGTTTTCTTCAGTTTTCTTGTCTAACCCTTGCTCCTCCTCAGAGCGGCTCCTCCTGCAGCTGTCGGTACAGACTAATTCCTGGAAACAGGAGAAGGATGAAAGAGCTGCAGCGCCTCCTACATTTCTGCTCTGCCTAACTGAATGAAAGGAAGCACCTCGCTTCATCATTGATGATTGTTTCTGCAGCGTCTGCAGGGCCACAACTTTCTGTTTGTGCCTTTTGCTCCCATCTGTACAGAAGCCATACTGCGGTCGGGCCGGGCCAGACCGGACCAGTTGATTGAAGAACATGCTCGTTGACTGGAGCATCTTCTGATGAAATATTAGACATTAAAGTTTGCCATCCTCCAGGCCTCATCTGGGGTCTCGTTGAAGGAGGAGTCCTGAACGGCGTCTTTTCTTATTTATTTATTTATTCATTCTTCTCAACATTACATCATGTGCCATTCCCAAATAAGCTGATCTAAACTTATTGGTCATTGGTTGGCAAGCTGCCAAGGTTGGAAGGAGGGCATCATTAAAATATTAGCCCATTCCCCTAAGGTGGCTTTAACAGTCAATTCCACTGTTTCCTCCAACCTGTCTGCCCACACTGATGGAATGTCATAATGATTTTGACCAGCTTCGGGTATGTACGTCCGACGCCCATCACTTGCCTGCACCAGTCCCCATGTCAAATCCCTAGCTGCTTTTTCTGAAACATTGTACACATCAAACATTTCCACTCTCTTCTTTTGCCTTTTTCTTTGCCCCATTCTCAGTGGCTTGTAGATGGCACCTGACTGGCCGGCTACAGAGTCTAAGCTGGCACTGCCTTCATCTTCCGTGTCTTCTTTATCTTGTTCTACATCTTTTTCTCCTTGAGAGGCTTCGCTGTCACTCCACTCACTGTCTCCATTTAACGGTTCCATTTTTGCTGATGCTTTCCATGATGTTCTTTCTTGTTGTTGTCCTTGACTACATTTTCCCTTTTTTGTGATGGAATCATCCAAATGCTTCCCCGAGGGTGTGGTTATTAAAGACGTCTGGTTTTGGGAATCATCCCATACAGGGTTTATGTCCTTTCTTGCATCTAGTGAGGTTGACAGTCTCTTTCCATCTTCCTTTTCCCTTTTTGGGTCACTTTTGGGCTGTTTCCTCTTTGCTCCCGCCATTGCGGCCAAAATCCTAGTTTCTCTGTCTTCATATATTTTTGTTGGGGTCACTACAACTAACTCTTTTAATAACGCTTCTGGATGCATCGCTTTTGCCAGATAAGTCGCAGTATTGACTGCTACTCTTTCTGCTGCCTCCCATTGTAGATTGTGTGATCTTAATCCATCTACATACATTACTACTCGTCTGAAATTGTGGGCTATGACTTTGCCTATCCCTTTCCTAAGGGCTGTTAACATTTCTTTCATGTACCCCTCCAGGCTTTCTGCTTCCTTATAGCTTCTAATTGGGACATGTATTACTGCATGATATGGAAGGTCTGCTCTGCAGGTTAGGTTTATCTTTGGCCCTTCGTCCTTTAGTTCTGCTTTTAGCTGTCTTAAGTCAAACTGGTATTTGGGTCCAGCCAACTTTTTTAAAGCTTTCCTAAAGGTGGAGTTGTGGATCTTGTACGTGTGATTGGTGAGTATCAGGAACCCATCTGCCTCTAGCGTCCAGGGACTCCCTATCATCTGGTACATTCAGGTTCCATTTTGGAATTTTATGACCTGGGCTTCCTCAGGCATTGGTTTGAGGGTCTTTTTCTTCCCACTCCAACTAGAGCTAGGTTCAGGTTTTGATTCTGTATGTTTCTTTTTAGTTTTATTTTTCCTTTGGGTTGTTCTGGGTTCTTCTTTTGAACTCTCACCTGGGTTTTCATATCTATCTGGTTGATTTTTGGGCTTTTCATATAGCGCCTGCACCCTTGATCTCTGCAGTTGTCCCACACCCTGGTCATTACCCTAGGCCATTAGATTTGTCAGTTTTTCCACCAGCCTTTGAGCAAACATCTCCATTTGTTGGTCTGTTTCCATGTCCTTTGACTCATCATCATCTAATTCATCATCTGATTTTTGTTCCCCCTTTTCCCCCATCAGGCTTCTTACTCCACTCAGACCTGTTACTTGGGCCCCAGCTGAGGGGCTTATGTGTGATGCTGGGAGATATTGTTTTTTGTCTTGTTCGTCATTGTCTGGTTTACCCCCATTTGCTGCCTGTCCCCTATCTGTTGATTCTTTGTTGCACTCAGGGTCTTCCCCTGTGTCTTCACTCTTAGTGTCTTCCCCTGTGTTGTCTTTCTCGTCCTCCCAGAGGCTATGACAACTGTAACTGTTCTTTATACTTTTATTCACTTCTTTATATTCCCACATTTTTCTCAACTCTTCGTCATATGCTTTATATCTCGTAGCTGCTGTTGCTTTAGAGTTCACTAGAACCCCCTCCATGCCTGTTGCCTTGGATATCATTTTTACTAAGGGGTCATAGTCAGTCGATGGGCTGATCACAGTAATCATATTTCCATATTTCAAGCCTTTACACCCACCACGCTAACCATTTCTTTCTCCTTCTTTGGTTTTTACATTGGCTGGGTCTCATACAACCACCATCTGGTGGCCCTGCATTGCTTTGGTACAATAGAAGATTGCACTTCTCTGTATAATATCAGCCAGGATTGGCAGCAGGAGGTCATCCTTTATTAGACTGCTTTCTCTAAATCTTTCTTGTACTGACGGGTCCCAGTGTGTGAAACACTTGCCATACAGGAGGATCTCCACCAGAGCTCCATCTGTTGGGTCGGATTCTTTATTCTCCAGATCATTTAGTTGTTCTCACAGAACTTTCGGTTCTGCCTGTTCTGGCTCAGCCTGAGTTGGATCGTCATTCACAGGGAAAACTCATATTATACGGTCGCTCACCTTCAGTTGTAGAACTGCTATTGTTACTGATCTGGTAATTTTTAGAATCTAGGCATAAGATTCCAGGGTGTTGTTTAATCAAAGCTGAGAAACCTTTAAAAACCTATTTTTTTGTTAAAATTGAACCAAGCTTCTCAAATCCATGAGCACAAAGTGATGAAATGCTAGTCCAGAATTTTACCTTTTCTATTGGGCGGCTGTGGCTGAGTGGTTAGAACAGTTGTCCTCCAATGCGAGAGTTGGGGGTTCGAATCCACCAGCAGTCACATGCTGAAGTGTCCCTGGGCAAGACACTGAACCCCTCATAGCCTCTGATATGTGTCCCATCAGTGTATGAATGTGATCTAAAAGCACTGATTAGTCTCATTAGAATGATTTGTTCAATTCGCTTTGTAGAGATCTAGTAGAGTGCTGTATGAATGGGTAAATGAGGCACAGATTGTAGTGTAAAGCACTTTGAGTATCTTGAAATAAGATATATATAAGTGTAGTCCATTTACCATTTCCATTTACTTTGCTTTAATTAATTATTTGCAAGGGTACAGCGTTGTCAGCATACTACAAAATGATTACATTCGATTATACAATAAAATCAATGATTAAGAGCCCATACATGATTCCAGGGAAAATCCTGTTGGCCAAATTGGATGTTCAGAGGGTTGGAAGTCCACTAAGGTGATGGTTTCCTAGCTCCAATGAGCTGAGTTAGGGAGTCATGAGTCCTGGAGCATAGGTGGTCCACTAAAGAGCAGCCTTCTATCCCTGGGACAAACTGTTATTCATTTTGAGCCCCAAAGCATATTAAGACCCCCTAAACCCCTAAGGTTGTCCAAGGAGCGAATACGACTTCTACCCAGGCTGTTACAATCAATCTTAACAACACATAGTTTTGATGATAACTTTTCAAGAGTGCTAGAAACAGGACAGGACTCTCTTAATCTAAAATTTTTACTTAGTAATAGAAAAATTGCTGCTATTCTGTATAAAATTTAGTATTTGACCAATATATCAGGGGTCGCTCACCATTTCTGTCCAAAGACCTTTTGGATAATGGTAAGTGAATTCTCTCCTCCAGAGTCCTGGAAGAAATCACCCTTAGCCCCAAGAGCAGTCCTAATCCTGAGGGGTCTGGTCTGGCATCAGCTCAGGCTGAACAAGGGAATACCCCTCTCTTGACAAAAAGAAGTCCCATTTTGAGCTGTCCAAATCCCTCTGAGTGGCTCCTGGGACAAAATCAATATTGTCCTGTCACGTCAACGCCATGGTCCATTCAGCACTACCCTCTAGCTGCGTCTGGTTTATATAGACTGGTTGACTGGTTATAACCAGTCTGAACCAGTTCTCATCATACCATTCTCTGGTGTCACGCCCTGATTGGCTTCAGCCCTTTAGAGCTGTTTGTTTCTCGGAACTGAAGAAGACATCTTGTTCTCTAAAACCATGTCCTTTTATGGTGTGGTTAGTACCATCCTGTTTCCCAGCTCTTCAGCCACTAACACATGAATTACATTTCAGCTTGAATTTCATATAACGCTTTTCTTCTTATCCATTTTAATAATAATAACCTATTTTTTCCAACAATATTTTTATTGTATTTCTCAATTATTTTGACATACACATCATATAACCCCACACAAGAACAAGACGTGACCTTTCAGATACATATCTGCTTTTTTTTTAAAATGTACAAGAGATAATAGTTCATTGTAGAGACTTTACTGTTTCTTATCATCCATTTCTGATCAATTTGGTCCTTAAGTGTCCTCTTCTTCTTGAGACATGTCCACCCCCTCCACAAAGGTCTTGAAAGGTCTCCATATATTTTCAAATAGTTCACCTTTCCCTTTTTGTAAATACATTATCCGTTCTAAGGGTAAAGTCATTAGCATTTGTCTGATCCATTGCTTGACACTTGGTCCTTTTGTTTTCTTCCAGAAGAGTGCAATCAATCTTTTAGCTTGTAATAAACAAATATCAATTAATAGTTGTTCACATTTGTTAAACATCAAATTTTTGGGGTACAGACTTAGTATGAAAAAGCTTGGATCTAGTACAATGTCCTTTGAGACAAGCTGTTCTATTATTTGTTTTACCACTAACCAACATTTTTTAATTTCCCTGAATTCCCAGATACAATGAAATAGTATCCCTGTCACATCCAAAAAAGTTCAATCTGGTCCTCTGGACATTCAAAAAAACAAAACAAAGCAAAAAAATGTAGAAACGTTTCGTCTCTCATCCAAGAGACTTCCTCAGTCTGAGGTGCTGTTTTCAGCTCAGTCTCTTAAATAGCACCTTCTCAGAGTGGATCAACCAGTTTGCTGCTGACAACCAAAACCAGCTGATCACATGCTCAAGAAGGACCATCAGCCTAACAATGGATCATTACCACACTGATGGTTGTTTACTATTCACAGAGGGCTGAGTGATACTAGCAATCACAGCATTGTAAGAGGGGGACAGTTGAACCCGGATGCCTCCACCCCTGAGTGTAGACCGCAGAATCCTGGCCTGATGATGTTGATCTTCTGTGCTGGGCCATCCTTTGCCTGGTCTACACTCATCTCCAGGCCAGCGGTCACTCTTTCAAGGATGAAGATGTTCACATCCTGGACAGAGAGGAATGATGGTTTGAGAGAGGAGTAAAGGAGGCCATCTTTGTGAAAAGAAATCGTCCATCGTTAAACAGGGGTGGAGGCCTCCGGGTTCAACTGTCACCCTCTTACAATGCTGTGATTGCTAGTATCACTCAGCCCTCTGTGAA
>NC_056500.1:60461154-60463362 GCF_014905685.2 Nematolebias whitei | reverse complement strand
TTTTTTTGAATGTCCAGAGGACCAGATTGAACTTTTTTGGATTTTTCCACCTGGATTATTGAGCATGCATCAGGATATCCCTGTCACAGTTTACACTCTGGTTTTTTCCTTTTCTCATCACTTTGTTCACTGTTTGACTTTTTCTTCTCTGCTCCTGGGTTTTTCCTCTGCTGCTTCTACCAGCCTCTTTACATGCCTTGCTTCTCTCTCTGATTGCTGCTGATGGTTTCCACATGTTTCTGGGTGTACAGTACTTCTTGCTTTCTCCACTACATTGCCAGATCAACTTCTTGCTTCCAGCCACAGTTATCCAGCGTACTCTCCTTGTTCACAGCACTTTAATCTTGATTCACGCCCGTTTCCCTCGACCACATTTTTTGCCTGTCCCTTTTGTGCCTCAGCCTTCTGACCTTGTTGACTACCTATGCCTGTTTTTGGATTTCGCCTTTGCCACTCCCTAGCGGTACTGTCTCCTCTTCTGATCCCGTGTATGAACTCTGCTCATCCTCGACTATGCCTCTGGATTTCCCTTGGTTTCTGCAGCTCTGTCTCCCCGCTGGAGCGTCCCGTTACAACAATAAAGGTTAGTGTTTCATCAGACCGTCTGTATTCAGATAACTTCTCTTTATTCTGTCAAACACTAACCTTTCCCCTCTGTATCATTTTAAATACAGTTCCTACCCCTGGACGTGAGACACCAGAAGCTGTTTATTTACTCAGTGAACATTTTAAAAACCTTTCTGAGTCTGTGTGTAGGATCCTCTGCCATCAGATCTTTGACAGATTGATCTGGCCAAACAAGGATCCTGCACCGGGCTCAGAATGGCGCTCTGGTGTGGAAGGTGTCATCGGTAAATTCGAGAACGGCATTAATGAGATCATGAACATGCTTAAGACTCTAACTCCTCACTCTAACCCTCAGGACTCAAATCACGCTGGCAGTCCTGCAAATGCTGGAACCATGAGTAACCCACTCCGGGAACCACGGTTGGCTCCACCAAAGCTGTTTTCAGGGGCACCGGACCAGTGCTGCCCCTTCTTAAAACAATGTGAGATTCATTTTCAGCTCAAGCCCTCATCCTTCCCCTCTGAAAGTGCTAAGGTGGCGTATACCGTGCCCCTTCTGTCTGGAAAAGCTAAGTCCTGGGGGACATCAGAATGGCAAAAGGATTCAAGGTACTACTACTCGTTTCATGAGTTTTCAAAAGAGCTGTGCAGAGTTTTTGACCCCATCCTCCCAGAAAGTGAGGCTGCTCATAGACTGTTTACAGTGAAGCAGGGAAAGCTAAGAGTAACGGAGTACATTATAGATTTTCATGCTACTGCTGCTGGTAGTAAATGGAGTGAAGAGGCACTAATTGATGCTTTCTACCGAGGGCTTAATGAGGAGATCAAGGACAACCTGGCAAACAAGAGATACCCAGACTCACTGCAGGACCTGGAGGATTTGGCGACAAGGGTGGATCTGCGCTTGGTGGAGAGATCCCGAGAACGAGCTGAGAGATCCAGCAGAGCTTCAAGACCCCTTGAGGAACCCAGAGAGGCACCCAGACGGCATCCCCTGGGACCCCCCTCTCCACCACGTCCATAAGAGACACCACCATGACAGGAGCCCATGCAGATTGGACACAGCTGTCTTACTCCAGAAGAACATGAGAGGAGACGTCAGAGCCGGCTGTGTTTCTACTGTGACCAGGACTCTCACAACGTATCTAACTGTCTGTTAAAAGGCCAGACTCAGCAGAGAAGAGGAGACTCCTGCTGAGTCAGACCCAGAATCCAGTAATCTCCTCACCCTTCACGTTTCCAGCTGAGCTGTCCATTTCTGGTAAGACCTGCACCTCCATTAAAGTACTCATCGACTCAGGGGCCTACTCTGAGTTCATGGACCTTCAGCTTGCCCAAGAACGAGGAATAAAACTGTTTTTTTTTTAATAAATGGCCTCCCTTCTCCCCTTACAGCCATCCTCTCCACACCATTATTATGAAATATTTATTCTAGTGATTATCTAGTGTAGGGTTGTTTTTTTTTAAATTAGGATAGAAAGAAAGAAAAGACAAAGTAAGACTCCAAAATATAAGAAATATACACAAAGAGAGCACACGGCAAAAAACCTGGCCACTGTCTGTTCACCTGCAAAGAACATGACAAAACACAGCAACAAAATACATATGTATAAAGAACTTAAAATATTCATGGCTTTGCAG
>NC_056500.1:60451397-60461054 GCF_014905685.2 Nematolebias whitei | reverse complement strand
GTGTCGGCAGATGCTGTTTCAAGACTAATATGATCTAACAGAAGATTTTTATACTGATTAATGCTAAGATTATTTTTATTTTTCCAATTCAGGAGTATGGTTTTCTTTGCGATGCATAAGGCAGTGAAAATCATGCGACATGTATTTTTTTCCAGGGTAACATCTTCCAAGATAGCCAATAAGCAAACAGACGGAGAGAGTGGAATATTACATTTCAGACATTTAGAAAAGTCTTCACAAACCTGGACCCAGAACCTCTGAACGGGTGGGCAGAACCAGAGTGCATGGATATAATCATCAGGAATATTGCCTGTGCACTGTGAGCAGTTGTTAGATGATGTAAATCCCATCCTAAACATTTGCTGACCTGTATAATGTACTCTATAAATAACTTTATACTGTATTAATTGTAAGTTGGAAATTCTAGTCATTTTAAATGTTCTTAAACATATTTGAGACCAGGTGTTTTGGTCAAAATTCATTGATAAATCTGACTCCCATTTTGCAACAGGTAGCATTATGGAGTCATTGATTCTAGACAATTTCTTGTATATTTTAGATAATAATTTGGGGGATTTAAGATTAAGGAACTCTAACACACATATTGGTGTTTCTAACAAAGTTTTATGAAGCTTAAATTTCTTTTTTATGATAGACTTAATTTGTTGATATTCTAAGAAGTATTTATTTTCAATGTCAAATTGTATTATTAAATTATTAAATGGAATAAAGTCTACACCTTCAAATATGTGTTCCAGACGTTCAATTCCCTTGACTCTCCAACCTGGGAAATTTAACATATTTTTTCTTGTAGGATGTCAGGATTGTTCCAGATGGGTGTATGTCTACAGGGGAGTAGTGAAGATTTTGTCATTTTCAAATACTCCCACCATGCTGTCAGAGAAGAGCTAATACTGATGCTTTTAAAGCAAACATGTCTTTTTATATTTGTGCTAATAAATGGTAGATCTGAAATCTTAATATTATTGCATAAAGTTTGTTCTATGTCTATCCAAGTTTCATCTAATGTATTCGGATTTAACCACTTTGAGATATATTGTAACCTATTGGCTAAATAGTAGTGATAGAAGTTGGGAAGTTCTAATCCTCCGGTATCTTTAGATTTCTGTAATGCTTTTAAGCCAATACGTGGAGTTTTGTTTTTCCAAAGGAATTTAGATATCAAAGAGTCCAGTGACTTAAACCATTCAGTTGAAGGTTTATTTGGAATCATTGAGAATAAATAGTTTATTCTCGGCAGGACCATCATTTTTACTGAGGCAACTCTTCCCATAAGTGATATGGGCAGAGATGTCCATCTAGTAAGATCATCTTCAATGTTCTTTAAAATTGGGATATGATTCAATTTTATTAAGTCTTCCAATCTAGGAGAAATATTAATGTCCAAGTATGTGATGTTACCTGATTGTAGTCGCTCATTGAGAGAAGTATTAAACACGCAGTTTATTGGAAGAGCTGTAGATTTTGACCAATTTATAGAATAATCAGAAACTTTTGAGAACGAGTTTATTAATTTGATAACATTAGATATTGAGTTTTCTGTGTTCTGAAGAAAAAGTAAAACATCGTCAGCATAAAGAGTAATTTTATGTTCTATATTTTTACACAGTATACCTTTAATATCAGCAGTTTGTCTTATTGCTGCTGCTAAAGGTTCAATAAAAATAGCAAATAGCGCTGGTGAAAGTGGAAATCCCTGCCTGGTCCCCCTCTGTAAACAGAAGCTTGAAGATATTTGATTATTTGTCCTGACACATGCTCTTGGTGAGCTATATAATATTTTTAACCAATTAATGAAATTGTCCCCAAAACCAAATTTACCCAAGGTAGCAAATAAAAATTTCCAGTTTAACCTATCAAATGTTTTTTCTGCGTCCAAAGACAAAATAGCTGTTTCAATATTTTTACTATATGAATACTCTATTAAATTATATAATCTGCGTGTGTTTGTGGTCGAGTGTCTTCCTTTTATGAATCTAGATTGGTCAGGATGAATAATGAGAGGAATTATTTTCTCTAATCTTTTAGAGAGGACTTTACTAATTATTTTAACATCCACATTAATAAGAGAGATGGGGCGATAACTGGTAGGTAGTACTGGCTCTTTGCCTGGTTTTAATAGTAGACTAATGTTGGCTGAATTCATATGTGTTGGAAACCTGCCATTTCCTTCTGACTCATGTAGCATTCTGTGAAATATTGGTTCCAGGATGTTCCAGAACTCTTTATAAAATTCTGCTGGATATCCATCTGGGCCTGGAGATTTCTTATTAGGCATGTTTTTAATGGCTTCACGGAGCTCATCTGATGTTAATGGTGAGTCTAGTTCTGAAGATTGACTACTGTCTAGTTTTGGAAGTATTACTCTCTCCAAGAATTGATTAATATCTTCATATGTTGGATTTATTTGTGGAGTGTATAGAGTTTTATAGAAATCTCTAAAAACACTATTTACTTTTTCCTCGTCATAAGTTATGTTACCATTTGTGTCTTTAATACCATATATAGACGTTTTTTCTTTATTTAATTTGAGTTGATTAGCTAAAAAGCTCCCTGATTTATTACTGTGTTCAAAATGTTCTAATCGAAGTCTTTGTACCAAGAATTTGTTTTTTTTGTCAGTACATTCATTTAGTTCTAATTTTATCTTGCGTAGTTTTTTCTGTGTTTCCTCTCCTTGTAAACTTTCTAATAATTTGATAGATTTCTCTAATTCCTCAATACGTTTATTTTCTTTTTGTTTGTTGAGTAGGATATTGTAAAAAAAATTAATAAACTGACACGAATTGTTTAAATATTGTTTAATCCATGCTCATCCTGCAGCTTTTAAAGTTGATGTGTAGATGTGAACTCTGGTAAACTCTTCTCAAAGTCTCCTGCTCAGCAACGTCCTTGCATTCAGCACCTGCAAAGAGACGAGGACACACACGAAGACGTTATCTGACTGATTGCGTGCTGAGGACGCTTTTCGTATCAACATGTTCCCACTTTATCAGAATGTTCTAGCCACAAGGACAGAAGGCTGTTACAAATCAAATTAAATAAACCAGCTCCGCAAGAAAAGGAACACCTAGTGCTGAGACCGAGAGCCTGTGTTTGATATCAGCATGAGAAACCTTGTCCTCCCTTCTGTTGTGACGCACGAAACATGTATAAAATGTGTGTACTGCCTCTTTTGTGCTCAGTGCTCATTCTGATTTTGTTCAGTGAGCATCTCCTTTCTGCAGAAAGAATAAACCTTGCGCTCCGATTTGAGCTAAAGAGAGGTGTCTCCAGTTTTCTTTTATTAAGAGTTTTTAAACTTTTAAAATAATTACCATTTTCCACAAAAATTGGCGTCACGAACAGGATACGTCGAGAGTTCGTCCGATCGACGGGGAATCATGACGGGGCTGATCACCGGACCTCCGACCCTCCAGTAGGACGTTTTGGGAGCGGGAGGACGTTCTGGTTCTCCGGAGAAAGGATAGACTCCGGACGTATCCGAACCAGGAAACCGGAGACACTTACAATAAGGTAAAAAAGATCGCTCTCATAAAAATAAGTGTAAGTTCTGAATTTAGAGTAAGAACCGAGGTAAGTTCTCACTAGGAGAACCGAGTGTAAGTTCTGAATTTAGAGTAAGAACCAAGGTAAGTTTCTCACTAGGAGGACTGAGTGTAGGCTCGTCTTGATAAAAGAGGGCTGAGTGTAGGCTCGTCTTGATAAAAGAGGGCTGAGGAAATAAAATAGTTTCGTCTTAAAGAAAGAGAGACTAACAAGATAAAAATGGGAGCGACAAAAAGTAAAAACCAAGATTATATACCAAGCGGTCCGATCGCAGAAAGAATGAGACGCTTACATGGGGATTCCTGCCTCAGCTTTGTTTCTCAGTGGCATCACAAATTCGGCTTTCCTAAAAATGGGTCTTTAGAAACCGAAGACATTCAGAAACTCGAAGAACAATTATTACAGCAAAAGCAGAAAATGATTCAAATGAAGAAAATACCTCAAAAGGTTTACTTAACGATGCACAGACATGAGGAAGCATTTAAAATGTGGAGAAATGAGTCTAAAAATATGATGGATAAAACGGAGTCCAGATTATTACAGATGTCTCAAAAAGTTGAAGACCTACAAAGGCAGTGCAAAGAACAGGAGACTCAGAAAGACAAAAAACAGACAAAGAAAGTGACAAAAAACTGAAAACTTCTCTTTTTCCTCTGTCTTCCCACACACATGCACCGGAGACCCACGGACCTCTTCCTCCCACCGCACCCTCCACCTCCATCTACCCCTCGCTGGCTGGACTCACAGACCCACCACCCTATGCCCCACCACAGATGGAAGCACATGAGACCCGCCCTGGACTGAAACCTGTTTGGGTTCTCACCTCTGATGATGACTACACTGGACAAAGGCCAGCACCTGCCCCTCAGCAGCAGGATGAACACGGAGCAGCAAGAGAAGGAGGTGCTGCAGCTGCATCACTCCCACCACTGTCCCCTACTACCAGCACAGTCTCCTCATCATCAATGTCTTCAAGCTCCTCACAATTGCTTCCATCGTCTTCTGAGAGTTCTTCAATCGTAACTCGGTCCAAAACCGCAGAGCGAGAGGAGCGGGTTAAAGCTCTCCGAGAAGAAGAAAGGTTGCTGGAGGCTGAAATACAGAAAATACGGCAGTCACAGCATAACGACGGTTCCACAAGCTCCCACATGACTTCAGATGGCGAAGACAGCTCCGTGACCATGCCAATGCTGGAAGTGGGCGGACCGGACGGACCACAACTGGTGTTCAGAACTTGGCCACTGAGCGACCTGACAAGCCTGGCCAAACAACACCTCCCAGACATGGCCCAAGGAGGAGACGCTGTGGGTGAAGCCATCACTAACATGGTTCGTATTCTCCACCCCACCATACCAGAACTGAAAATGATTCTCACAGCTGTCTATGGTATGAACTTTGTAAGCACCATAGGCGCACAGCTGTTTGAGGTCCCACCTGGCAACCAACGGCTGGCGCGTGTCGAATACGCCCACGCAGATTACCAGGACTTTGTAACAGCTGTGGGTAACATTGTCGGGAGAGTTAAGACAGCATTCGCACAGACGCCTCAATATGCAAAGATCAAGGACACGGTCCAGAAGGGTGGCGAACCCCCTCAAGAGTACGTCGATCGTCTCATCCCTGTGTTTCGCACACATCTGGATCCATTATGGGATCTTTAAAAAGGTTTTCATGCAGTCTCATTTCCTCTGTGGTGTCACTAACACAGTCATGATCCTGTTTTGTATCAATCTGTGCAGCCATGTTAACACCCTGGCTCGTAAAATGTATGTTTGATTTATTTAGTAATCGTCTAAGATTTTCTGTTCTCTGTACTGAAAATGTAAAAGCCTGCGAGTCGAGGAAAGACTTCACATCATGAATTGTGTGAACCAAAATTTCATTTCCCATTGTAATATGAGCTGTCTTTAGAACAGCTTTGCCAATCGCCGCTACATGTCGTACACAGATAGGGTGACCGATCTCAATTTGATCTAATTTAGCACTGTAATACATCAAAACGTGTCTCTCTGAATTACTCCCTCCCCTTTGAAACAAGACGGCATTCACAAATCCGTCTTTTTCATCCACATCTAAGTGAAATGGCAAAGAGTAATCAGGACACTGCAGAGAACACGCAGCAAACAAAGCCTGTTTTATTTCCACAAAAGCCTTGTCTGCATCCTCTGTCCAGTCCAGCGGAGAATATAATTTTTATATCCCACAGCTGAAATCAGGCTTCTCAGAGGAGCAACTTTACGACTAAAATCTGGGACAAAGTTCTTACTGTAATTGATCAAACCCAAAAATTTCATCATTGTTCTAACATCAACCAGTTTAGAATGATGTAAAATGGAGCTCTTCTGAGATGGTGTCAATTGTAGGCCTGAGCAAGAAATGACCCTACCCAGAAATGTGACTTTAGAAAGGCCAACCTGCAATTTATCTTTCGACACCTTGAACCCATACTGAGCTAAACATCGAAGCACAATCTCAGAGGCCTGCATAATATCCTCTGAGGATGTAGCCGCTAAAAGAATGTCATCAACGTAATGTAACAACACCACTCCCTGCGGTAATGGCAAATCAGCCAGCACCTGTTTTAAAACATGATTAAAGATGGATGGAGAGTCTACAAATCCTTGTGGCAGCCGAGAATAAGAAAATTGTTTCCCCTTATACGTAAATGCAAACAGATCCCTCGACCCCTCTTCCAATGTGACAGAAAAAAAAGCGTTAGCCAGGTCAATACTACTAAAGAACTTATGCTACGGTTGAATTGCATTCATCATAACATATGGGTTAGGAGTACCATAATTAGTAGGCACAACAACCTTATTAATGGGCCTCAAATCATGGACCATACGATAATCACATTTACCAGGTTTAGGAACAGGATTAAGAGGTGTGTTCCAGCGTGAAACGGTAGGTAGCAACACCCCAGCAACTAACAGTCCTTTAATTGTTTGCTCAATACCTACAATCTGCTCATTTCTGAGTCGATATTGATGTTGGAAAATAGGAACTGTTCCTGGTTTCAGAGTAATTGAGACAGGTGGGACACTCAGCAAACCTACATCAGTAGAGTTCCTGGCCCAAAGTGTATCAGGCAAACTGGCTAACAGTTTGTCCGTATCAACATGATCTGTGTTTTCTCTACCATGTTTTCTTGCAGAAAATGTTTCTCTGGCAGTAGTAATGTAAACGATCTGTGTGTGATCCTGTAAGTGTCAGTCTCTGGAGAATAATGTAAGAGAGGATTTTGTGTGGGTACCCATTCCCGGACAGTAAGACAGCGCCTTATCATAGGGCCCAAATTCTTTGCTTCACCACCACTCGCGACCTTCAATGACACATGAGTAGCTGATACATCACCAAGCATATACAGTTCTGTCAGTGGTTCTGGCAATTTTACAGCTGCTGCCACTCCCTCAGGACCAACATAAATGTCCATCAGCTCCACCACTGGGTATTCGCCAGTCTCTTGACAATGTTCCAGAAGACCCACCCAAAGTTCATCATAGGCCTCGTCACCACACAGTTCATAAATCAGCGTACAGTGGGCCTTATCAGGAGGCGAGTCATATAGTCTTATGACGTTGATCCAGGCGTCCCAGCTGTGTAGGGTGTCACACAAGGATGTAGTGGGGAAATCAGGCACAGCCCCCCACCAAACTTCAGCTTGAAGTTCAGCTGAACAGGACTCATCCAAAGTGCCAAGGGTTTGGATCATCTGATACAGTGAGCGTTTCACCGTTGCACAGCACTGGACCGTACCATCAGGGAAGGTTAGTTGTACACTGTCTGGTGTCATCATCAAAGTCACATTCTGATCACACAGGATGTCCCTTCCCAGCAAGTTCACTGGACATGAGTCCGAAATCAAAAAAGAATGTTCAAACCGCAGGTTATTCCACACACAAGGAACATATGTGGATAGGGGCCACTCCTCAGTATTGCCCGAAAATCCAACAACAGGTACGGTATTCGTAGATCGAGGGAGTGGGATGTTTACTGTTGTATACCTGGCTCCTGTATCAACCATACACATGTGATTTCGGCCATTAATGGTGACTGAAACCAAAGGTTCAGGATACAAGACGCCACCTACTGCCGATCCTGGGCACCCCTATTGAACTGGAAACTGACCTGGGGTCTGATGACGTGCCGCCGGTAAAGGGCCAGGCTGAGTAAAAGAAGGAACAGTCTGTGGTGGTGGATATACATCATATGGGTAATGAAGTGGTGTCACTTCCTGTCTCAAGTACTCCTGATTAGCAGATGGACACCGATTAGCCTAATGTCCATCAACACCATGCAGAAAACACATGTCTGTGCACCTCTGTCGTTTAGGTCTCTGGCCTCTGTTCCATGACCCCACCGGGCCCTGAGGTCTCTGCTGATATGAATATTCAAAGGAAGCAGCAGGACCCGTAACAATTGGAGGTGGCTGTAGTTGAGGCATCTGTTTAGCATTTAGTTTGGTGAGATTAATCTTTTCACATAAATCCTTCAACTGAGCCTTAGCAAGCTGAGTCTTTAAAGACCTCAACTCCCTATCATCCGACTCTTTCTTATCCAAATGTTGGTCCACAAAATGTACTACGTGAGCTGCCCACAAGTCATAATCCATCCTACTCAGGCCCACAACAGAGGTCAGACAGGTTTTGACCTCATCTGGCAGAGAGCTCTCCACAGCCCCCCTAAATAACAACTGTGTAGTGGGGTCAATCAGATCTGTCTGAACAGGATGTTGAGAAGAACAGGCATCTTGAACAGCAGGGTTATATGAAGGACCCATTTTCTGCTGGCTAGATGAATGATTAGAGGATGGTGCCATGGAAACATCCTCCCCCATGCTCTGGTTATCAACAGGAAAGACAGACGCACCTGGGTTGGAGAAATCTCCCATTAGTTTTTGTACATGACTCCTTAACATGTCACTATCTTGTGGTGATTTAGATTGCAAAACACCCCCTGTAATCAGAAGTAAGTCAGAGCCAGTACTAGGCAGAGCTGGGTCCTCTGACATGTGTCCTCCTCCCAGAGAACGAACAGTCAATTCACTAAGAGGCATTTGTTTTTGTATGTCTGAGAGCAGTTGATTAACAGCTGCATAAGGACTTTTTGAGTCATAGGGTGGGGGCCAACACCCCCTTCCAAAGTCTGTGAAGAAGTAGTAGAAGGAGTTATGTCAGTCGTACCAGGCACCGAGTTAGAAATCTTCTCAGCACGCAATAAATCAGACTGGAGGCACACTGCAGGCATCTGTTTAACACTTTTCAGAGCAACAATCATGGGAGTCATTTCATCAAAAAACAATCTGTAGTTCTTGTTAAATTCATCTGCCTTCTGCCACTTTCAATATTTTTTCCTGTTAAGAAGGTTGGCAGAAAGTTTGTCTTCCATAGCCAGGCAACGTGCCTTATCAGCCTGGATCAGGAATTTATTAATCCATGGAATAGTAGGAGGTGGATCCTGAAAAGGCCCGAACATACCTCTCTCTCTCATAATTTTGACCCATCTGACCATCCGACGTTTCTCATAAGAAATATCTTTTTCTGAAACCTTTTTACTCCATTTATGCCAAACCTCAGCCAAGACAGAGCCCAAAGACCCTGGTTTACAGTGAGACAATCATTCAAATATTTTTGCCTATGAATAACACCCCAAGACAGAAAAACAGCAATGGTCAGTCACTGGACTGTCAAAACACCTATTGCTGTAAAATCCACCCACACATATATGAAAAATAAAAAATCTGTCCCTGTGCCTTTATTGATTATTATAATTTGAAGAAAAAAAACGGCTCTGTATTATGTGTATTGAATAATGTAGGTATGTGATTATTCCTGTTTTGCGTTTGCACACAAAAAGCAACCTGAAACAGTCACTGGGAGTTATGTTTCACACGTCATTTTATGTTATATCCTTTATATGTGAGGAAAATATTTCTCCCAGACAAAATTTGTAGAAATATGGAGGCGTTCGTAAGACACTGTGGAAGCGCACAGACAACGTCCGCAGAGACCAAGTAATAAAAATCAAACCTTTACACAAAATCTGGAGACCCTGGTCTCTACAGAATCATGTAACAGAACAACGTAT
>NC_056500.1:60448051-60451387 GCF_014905685.2 Nematolebias whitei | reverse complement strand
ATCTGGAGACCCTGGTCTCTACAGAATCATGTAACAGAACAACGTATCAATATAATTTTTGGAGACCCTGTACTCGTCTCCTCACCAAAGGTGGGAGCTCATAAGTCATCCTACCGTCCGTGGACGGTACAAGGACGCATGAAGCGGCCTAGTGAAACAGGGGCAAACAAATTTTAAGGCACTTATTATCTGTCCCTATGTGTGACTATGTGCTTCAAACTTACATGTACAATATTAACACTGCAAAGAAAGGCACAAAAAACAACAACAGTTTTAACCTTAGCTGCTTAAAACCGCAGAAAAGCTACGATAAATATTAGCCCATCGAAAGTAAACACCATTCACAGTCAAGCTAAAAATTTAGTGTTACCAATGGCAGAAATTTTCGGATAAAGAGGAGTTCTGCTCACCTGAATGAGAAGGCGCCTGGTTGAGACTGCAAATGGAGCTGACCAGCTGATGGAGGAAGCTTACAACTGCTCCCACCCCGTTCCTGCTTCAAGACCCTCAGCGTTGGGGTCACCATCTGAAACGTAATTCTAAGGTCTGAAGCAGGCTCTGAAACAGTCGTGCTCAGTATATTTGCAGGTTTATTGTAAAGGTAAGTGGAAGCCACAAACTCACATGACGTCTGCCCCGTTCCCGTGAACAGCCGCCGCGTTTAACAGCGCGCACCACACTTTTCTTCAGAAACTGGTCACACCCCTTGGTGTCGTCATCTCCACTCATAGGACAGCCTACTCTTACCATGTGACCAGCATCTCAGCCAATAATACTTCCATCATTGATGTAAACAACCAAGTGTCAGGATTGTTGCAGAGTGCAGGCGTGTAACTAAAACTCCTTCCTACCGGTAACAAAAACTCGGAAACAAAGGTTCTGCATCGGTTTAATATACATTTATATTGCAGACCGTAGGTATACACGACTTTCAATAACATAACAAAATGTAATACTGATAGAAATATATTTCAGTGGACTGACTAAATCAGTTTCCATTTCTGTCCATTGGGGGGTATCCTTGGCTTTTAAAGTAATATCTAATAGCCCTAAGTTGAGCTGCCCATTAATACCAGATTATGTTAGGACACTCTAGTCCTCCTCTATTGTAAGGCAAATGTAAAAATGACATTCTAACCCTGGGCCGTTTATTTTGCCATAAAAAGTCAGTCATTAACTTCCTAAAATTACTGAACCAGTTTGCAAGAGACAGCAGAGGGAGATTCTGAAACAGATATAGTACTTTTGGAAGTATATTCATTTTGTAACTATTGATCCTACCAATCAGTGACAGGGGGATGGGCATCCATCTATTGACACACTCAGTGATTTCTTTTGTCAGGCACTCATAGTTTTTCTTGATAATCTTGTCTAAATTTGGAAATATATGAGTTCCCAAATAAGTAAATTCTTTAACAATTTTGAATTGTGAGCTTATTCCTGGAGTTGTTTCTTTTTCATCTAGTAATAACAGCGAGGATTTAGATTTGTTTATATTATACCCTGAAATATGACCATATTCTTCAATTAAGTCAAGCAAAGCTGGAATGGATTTATTAAAATTTGAGATGAAAAGGATTGTGTCATCCGCATATAATGAAAGTTTGTGTTCTACTTGTCTAACTGTAACGCCTGTTATAGATCGGTGGGACCTTACAGCTATGACGAGAGGTGCTAAGGTGAACAACAAAGGTGACAAAGGACATCCCTGTCGGCATCCTCATTTAATAACAATTGGTTTAGACACATTTGTATTTGTTAATATTTCTGCAGTAGGATTTAAATATAGTAGATGTATCCAATTTATAAAATTATTTCCATAACCAAAATGATTTAAGGTGTTAAACAGATAGGGCCATTCGACCTGGTTGAATGCCTTCTCTGCATCTAATGAAAGAAATGCAGTTCCCGATTTAACCCCTAGTCCATACATAATGTTTAAGCCTCCTCACATTATTTAGACCGTGGCGTCCTAAAACGAAGCCATTTTGATCTCTGTGTATCACTGAAGGAAGTGAGTCTTGCAAACGTAATGCTAGTAGTTTACAGAGTATTTTTAGGTCAGCGTTAAGTAAACTTATTGGCCTCATGTTTTCACATTTAATGCTGGGCTTCCCTGGTTTGGGTAGCACGAAAAATAAAACACCTGTCATTGATTTAGGAAGCACTCCATTGCAAAATGCCTCCTGAAACATCTCTAAAACAGGTTTTATTAGTTGTTTTTCAAACTTTTTATAAAAGTCAATGGGGAATCCATCCGGCCCTGCTTTTTTTTTACCTGCATTCATACAATCAATAGCACTACCTATCTCCTCTTCTGTAATGTCAGCTTCCAACTCTTCTCTACAACCTCATCTATTGAGGGGATGTCTAGTGAAACATAATTCTAAGGTCTGAAGCAGGCTCTGAAACAATTGTGCTCAGTATATTTGGAGGTTTATTGTACAGGTAAGTGGAAGTCACAAACTCACATGACGTCTGCCCCCTTTCTCATGAACAGCCGCCCCGTTAACAGCGCGCACCACACTTTTCTTCAGAAACTGGTCACACCCCTTGGTGTCGTCATCTCCGCTCATAGGACAGCCTAGTCTTACCATGTGACCAGCATCTCAGCCAATAATACTTCCATCATTGATGTAAACAACCAAGTGTCAGGATTCTAAAAAAGTTAAATCTGGTCCTCTGGACATTAAAAAAAAACAAAACAAAGCAAATCAACAAAAAATGTAGAAACGTTTCGTCTCTCATCCGAGAGACTTCCTCAGTCTGAGGAGCTGTATTCAGCTCAGTCTCTTAAATAGCACCGTCTCAGAGTGGATCAACCAGTTTTGCTGCTGACAACCAAAACCAGCTGATCACATGCTCAAGAAGGACCATCAGCCTAACAATGGATCATTAGCACACTGATGGCTGTTTACTGTTCACAGAGGGCTGAGTGATACTAGCAATCACAGCATTGTAAGAGGGGGACAGTTGAACCCGGAGGCCTCCACCCCTGTTTAACGATGGACGATTTCTTTTCACGAAGATGGCCTCCTTTACTCCTCTCTCAAACCATCGTTCCTCTCTGTCCAGGATGTGCACATCTTCATCCCTGAAAGAGTGACCACTGGCCTGGAGATGAGTGTAAACCGCAGAGTCCTGGCCTGATGATGTTGATCTTCTGTGCTGGGCCATCCTTTTGGCCAGTGGCTGTTTTGTTTCCCCGATGTAAGACTGATCACAGCCTTCCTGACACTGAACAGCATACACAACATTGCTCTGTTTGTGCCAGGGGGCTGGATCTTTGGGATGAACCAGTCTTTGCCGTAATATATTTTGGGGTTTAAAAGCCAC
>NC_056500.1:60444369-60447951 GCF_014905685.2 Nematolebias whitei | reverse complement strand
GAGCTCTTGTAAATGAACCATCTGGACTCGTGTTATTAGGAATGAATGTACAACATTCTTGTCCGAACATAGAACAAACCCCTCCTCTCCGCCAAGAGGAAATCAACAGCCAATCTAGTTTGATATGCCATTAAAGATGTAGCTGCAAGTTGTTGATGAGCGCCCTCTAGTGAGTCTCTTGTCAAATTGTTCAACCTCTGAATATTGAATTGAATGAAATTAATTCTTGCCACATTCTTATTAACTGTAACATAAGGAATCAGGGATTCAAACAGCAACTGGATCCACTAATTTGTATTCATCTGGGACACCTCTGGGGACACCTATTGAATCTATATAAGCAGGTGAATCAGCATAAATATCAAATTCACACGTCCTCCTTCTCCCCAGTTCACCAACCAAATATGTACTGCTCCTAAAAGTTTCCAAATCCTGAACAGTCAGATTTACCATTCTAACTGGAGAAATAAGAGAAATGATTGTACATCTTCCAGACCATCTCGGTGGCATCGTATTTCTCAAAAGTCTTCCACCACAAAACCAGTAAACATCTGCACGCGCTACAGATAATCTTGTCATATCCTGATGCATGCTCAATAATCCAGGTAGAAAAATCTAAAAAAGTTAAATCTGGTCCTCTGGACATTAAAAAAAAAAAAAAAAAAAAAAAAAAAAGCAAAAAAATATATAAACGTTTCGTCTCTCATACAAGAGACTTCCTCAGTCTGAGGTGCTGTTTTCAGCTCAGTCTCTTAAATAGCACCTTCTCAGAGTGGATCAACCAGTTTGCTGCTGACCACCAAAACCAGCTGATCACATGCTCAAGAAGGGCCATCAGCCTAACAATGTATCATTAGCACCCTGATGGCTGTTTACTATTCACAGGGGGCTGAGTGATACTAGCAATCACAGCATTCTAAGAGGGGGACAATTGAACACGTAGGCCTCCACCCCTGTTTAACGATGGACAATTTCTTTTCACAAAGATGAGGGAACTCTAACTTCATCGAGCTGAGCTGAATACAGCTCCTCAGACTGAGGAAGTCTCTCGGATGAGAGACGAAACGTTTATACATTTTTTTGTTGATTTGCTTTGTTTTGTTTTTTTGAATGTCCAGAGGACCAGATTTAACTTTTTTAGATTTTTCTACCTGGATTATTGAGCATGCATCAGGATATTTTGAACCACTTTGGCCAGGATTGCCTCAAACTAGTTAGAGAGTTTGAGAAAACAGCAAGGAAGAGGGCAGACTACAGGAACCATTTGCGATTCAACCTCAGATGTCGACAAAGTGGCATCATTCCCAAGAGCCTGGAACTAAAATCTTCGGTCAGCGGGTACCGGGCAAGCAAGATCCTTCAGAAGGCACAGACCCAGCTGCTGAATGAACGGGTGATACAGACCAATTTTACTATTGAGGCCTTGAAGGCCAAAGAAGAGCACATTAAACAGAAACTAACAACGTGTCTAGATCAGACCACACTTCAGCAAGTGTTGGACTGTACAGATCAGGCACGCTTAGCACAGCATGTCAAGTCCAAGACTCGACAACAAAACAAATTTAATGTACTAATAGCTCATCAACACCATCACTATTCCAATAACAACACATTCAGTGTCAATTACATGCCAGGGAGACAGAAAAGTGGGTGAAGAATTTATCTGACAGACAGCTCACCCAGCCAGAGACAGAGATTCTTGCGAGGGGACTGAACTTTGCGGTTGCACCAAGTAGAATTCCTCTGGTGGAGATGATCACAGCTACTGAGTCAGCCATCCGCAACAACAAAATTAAAGAGGCTGAAGCAGAACAGCTCAGAATCAAAGTTTCAGCCTGCCTCAGCAATGCCAAACCACCACCTTCCAACATTAGTAGAGAGGAGAGGGATGCACTCACCACTCTTAGCAAGGACAAAAACATCATCATTCTCCCAGCAGACAAAGGAAGGTGCACAGTGATTTTGAACCAGAAAGACTATCATGAGAAAGTTATGACACTCCTTAGTGACTTAAACACTTATGAACCTCTGAAAAGAGATCCAGGAAGTGGTTACAAGAAAAAGTTAATATATTGCCTGGAAATTTTAGAGCAGGACAAGGCTATTGACCGTTTTCTGTACCACAGACTGTACCCAGGGGAGGCCACACCTAGTCTGTATGGTTTACCTAAAATCCACAAACAAGGTGTACCTTTAAGACCAATTGTTAGTATGATTAACTCTGTCACTTACAATGTTTCCAAATATCTGGCGTCTGTACTCATCCCTTTAGTTGGCAGCTCAGAACACCACATACAGAACACCATGGACTTTGTGGACAAGGTGAGGGATGTCATCATGGAGACTGATGAAACAGTGGTCTCTTTTGATGTCACATCACTCTTTACGTGCATTCCTGTTGATGATACAGTAGAGGTGGTCAGTTTAAAATTAAAATCAGACACCACTCTGAGCAGCAGGACCACACTTTCCACAGAACAACTGTGTCAACTCTTGAAACTGTGCCTGCAGTCAACCTTGTTGGATTTCATGTTTTATCTTTTATCATTATTTTAATCAAGCTTGAAATTTCTTTATTTAACTTACAATCATTTAAATATTAATCGGTTACTTTGATTTGAATTACTTAGTTAAATAGAATATTGAACATAACTAGTTCTAAAATCATCTAGTAGAAGTTCTCCTTTACTCACACACACACACACACAGAATCACACGTGTAGGGACTGACACGCACACACACACACCGAACAGATGAGAATGTAGTTGGCTTAAACATAACTAGTAAAGGTGATAGAACTTAATATAGTTGACTAAACTTAGTAAAGAGGATAGAACTTAATAGCTGACTAAACTTAATTAGTAAGGACAGTAGAAAGTAGCATTGAATCGTTTAACAAGCATTTAATCGTTTAACAAGTATGCTCAGCTCAAGAGAAAGTTAACAAAGAGCCATAAAACCATAAAACCTTATCTTTTGGTATGTGACCTCCAAGGCTGAAGAGCCCCGTAACCATGACAACGGAGTGTTTAAACCAATCAGGAGCAGTCTTGGTAAAATAAGGGAAAGAGTCAGAACCGAGGTCATTGCATTTTGCTGGAGGACTACCATCAGACAGGTCTGTTTTTGAAATGCCCATTGTATGCATACATTGTAATTGTACCTTGAATTCTGAGTACTTGTAAATCTGTCAAATAAATCTCTTTGAACTAAGGAACTGCTTCAGCTGTATTGAACACCAAATGTGGTTCTCATAAGCCACGTCAAATTGGTGACCCCGACTGGCAGCTGTGAGTCCAAGAATTGAGACGAGGTCGGTCCGGTACTCCCACATTGTGAAATCCTGGGCCCCTTACTTCAGTTTAAGGTAAGCGAGAATTTCCTTGTTTGCTTCGGCTCTAAAAACTCGCATATTCGGCTGTAAACTAAATTGACTTAGTTAGATTTTTCCACTGTGGGAGTTCATACCGCCTCCTGAAACAGGCATTTGGTAAGCTAATTTAAACTTATTTGGTTGTCCTCAGACGGATGATTTGCTTGTACTCAGAATTGTAAAGTGTTGCGCAAGCGTACGTTTAATA
>NC_056500.1:60440442-60444269 GCF_014905685.2 Nematolebias whitei | reverse complement strand
GTTCAGCTTGCGATGACTCATCATCGTTTGTGTGTGAGTTTACCCCCCCCTTCTTCCGATGAGGGGTTGTTGGAGGCCACAACAATAATGTCTTGGTGTGTTTCACCGACATCTGTAATGTTGTCATTCGCGCCTTCAGATTTAGTAGCGATCACATCACTACATAGTGCTCTAGGTTGGATTCCCATTTCAGCGTTTTTCAAAGTTTCTAAAAACCTGCGTATTTTCTCTGTCTCTTCCGAGCTCAGAGGTGTAGGGCCTTGTTTCTGGAACTTTTGTGATTTTTTCGCCTCGGTTCGTTTCGTCCGAGGTGGGGGAGGGTTAGGTACGTCTTTTGGGGGTTCCTCTTCGGACCTCCCCTGATAATACGGGTCCTCTTGGATCCCATATCTTTGCGTCCTACGCACACCCCATTTACGATAATCACGTTCATCCTCTGAAAGAGGAGCTTTTTTGTCCCAGCGTGCACCTTCATGACACGGTTTGTTAGTTTGAAAATACTGCTTTTTCTCGCCTGTTTTAGGAGGAGGCGGCGAGGCACGCCGTCCTTCCAGTTCTAGGGAGTGGGGTTTAACCTTTACACCAGGAAACACTTCTATGGGCGTCTTAGCATGAGAACATGCCTCAAACACATTCACAGCACACTGTTTAATCTCATTGATGGATTTTTCTCTGAAATTTGCCATAATTTGTACTGACATGCGTATGTCAGTGTGGAGATTTTTGCTGAAAACAAATTTAAAACCTTCTTCTTCCTCCATTCCGGTTTCATTTCTGTAACCAAAATAAGCTTGGAAGATTCTTTTGTAATAGACTTTTGGATGTTCATGCTTGCCCTGCGTGACCTTGTCAGCAGCTGGGAAACCATCAGGTCCCGTGCAGGGGTCGTACTCTCTGATCAAAGCTTCACACAGAAGGTTGTAATCCTTTCTCGTTGCATCAGGTAGACGCTCGATGAAGGTGAACACCTCTCTGTCCGAAGTGAGCCTTATCAGACTGATTTTATCCTCAACCGTAGCATTAGGATAACCACTCAATCTGAACGCAAGGTCTCTGAGGTACGCTTTTGTTCCAGTTGAACCCATTGGTCTCGGTACAAAGCGTTGTACATATTTTGAGATTTTTTGCAAATCATCCATTGAAGGAGGAAGTATCAACGGTCTCTCTTGCGTGGTTGGTAGTGCAAATTAGTGCAGGTCTGTCCCTATCACCCGAGATGAGGGTGGAGGTGTTTCTCTACCCACATGTGGAGGTGGCAGAATGGGATTAAGAGCAGGAGGTGCAACAACATCCTTCTGAGGTGGTTGTGGGTGACCTGGACTCTGACCTTGGTCTTCTTTGAGTTCCAGACAAGCTCGCCCCACGTCAGAAATCTTATTTGTTGCTGCGGCTAGTTTCTCCTCACAAGCTTTCAAGCGTTCCTGTGATGTTTGACATTCACCTTGTAAACGCACACATTGTTGGAGTAATGCCGCTTTTTCCAGTCTGCATTCGTCCAGCTGTTTTGATACAAGCTGCAACCCTTGTTGTAGCACATCGTTGTCTGAACACACAGCGTGGTACCGAAGCTCTTTATCTTTAATTACCTCCTCATATGATTGAGCTTACAATGACAGCTGATTATGTGAGAGCTCCCTCTCACCTTGCACCTCAACTGCACGTGTCTGTTCATCAAGTTTAGACTGTTCCATCAATTTGTCAAACATCTCCTTTTCAGTTGCATATGCTCTAGACAGCATGACATTTCGTGCAACCTGATGGTCCAATTCGTCTTTGAGAAGCAGAGAAATTTTTGCTAACCGTTCATGGCCCTGTTTTTTATTCTCACTAACCGTAGCTCCTTTTGATAAACTTATCAGTTCTTCAGCTCTTTGAGCTTCATCAAGGTCTTCTAACGGTACACCAATAATTGGATTTGTTAAAATACATAAGGCTGTCTGGATGACATCTTGGGAGCTTAAAAGGTCAACGTTTACGTCTTCTCCTGCCATTATCTTCTATTTAAAAATTAAATAGGAAGATGTATTGTTTTAGGTGGTAAAAATAAATCAGAAACGTTTCCTTTTTCTGATATAATTACGCTTATTTAGTGATCTAGCAATTAAACGTGTATTATCTTTTCAGCAAATGAGTAAACTTTATCAACTCTGTGAATATCTGGACCGTATCTTTAAAAAGCTTCTAATTTTTCATTTTGCCCCTCCATCAGAGGAATTACCAGTGAATGAAAAATGTTTTGGTAAATGCCTTTCTTGCATAAATACCTTAATCACTTTTTAAATGCAAGATAACAGTAATAATTCAGCTTGAAGAACGTTTATTAACTCAAAAATGCGTCTGACAGAAATAAACACGTATAATTTCACCCAAAATAACCTAAAAACGAAGTGAAACTGTGATATCAAGTTTCCACAGGAGGTGGCAGCATCAACCTTATTTTATTTTAACCCAGACACTGTTAGTGATGACCAGTAGGAGTCGCGATGACTTCCTGTGGCATCCGGTGACATCCGGTCGTTAGCTGTTAGCTTAAAATTAGCATCGGCTAGCGTGGTCCAAAAACACCATTTAATGACGGATTTCAAACTCAAACGTGGCAAAGTTTCAGCGATTAGGCTTCAAAGAAACGGAGCAGCGGATCAGAATCCAACTTTAAAACGTTTTTCAACTTTAATCAGTAGATTGAAATTCCCTATGAAGACGAGCTTCATTTCTGGGTCACGTGACTGAATCTACCAATGACAGAACAGCAACGGGGGGTGTTTTTATATCGCTGACTGAGAGGAAGTGACGCAGACACGTCACTCATTCCTCAGCGAATCAGGGCGTATCACACGGCCGTTTTCAACCAATCACGGATCAGTTTTCCAGCTAGCGTGTAGCATTTAGCATGAACATTCCGGACAACTTTTCGTCTTTTAAACTGTCAAAATGTACTATTTTCTGTTAAAAATGTAACGAATAAATTCTCAAAGCACACGGAGACGGCGCTCCGTTCTTAAAAACGTCTTTCCAACCATTTAAAACAACTCGTTCGAACTTATCAGAACCGAGCCGGACCAGAACCACGTCTGGACCACAGTTTAAACAGAATAAAGCATTTTAACACAAACCCAGCTTTTGTTACACAACAGATGTACAAATTCAGCTTTCAAACGAAACCCATTGACCTTATTTCAGCTTTCAAAACATCACAATTTGCAAGCATTGCTGTATTTTCTCCGATCATCGCAGCTGCAAAATCGCTGCGTTTCACACAGCAGAAATCTGCACTTTTCATTTCATGCCAACATGCCAATCCAATTGTTACACGAATACAGTCCATTTATGAACCTGTCACGGGCCACCAGTATGTTTTAACAAACGTACGGGCCGCCAGTATGTAGATGAACATATTCTGTGATATATTCATAAATTAAACGGATTCATTCATTTTTCTGGACTGAATAATACCGTGCATTGAATAATTAAAGATGTAACGTGAGACGTTAATTTTCTTTGACCCATCAAAATGAACGTGGTCATTTATTAACAGAATCAAAATTTAACATCAAACATTTACATTAATTTGGCAAAATATGAAAATAACAACAGGTTAATTAATCAGGTTACAATTAGAAAACCATACGGCGATGGTTTCCCTTGCTTCCAACTGTACAACAGACATTTCTAAAATTATCTGGAATGATTTCTAGCAGATAGAAGAGTTTAAAGATGGAAAGATGAAGTTTAGAGGGAGGGAGATGGTGTGTGTGAGTGAAAGTGTTGAACAGAACGGCACCCTCCATTCGAACCCAGCTTTCCTCGGTACGCTCGGTAGTAAACTC
>NC_056500.1:60429028-60440342 GCF_014905685.2 Nematolebias whitei | reverse complement strand
AAACAGGACTCCAGTCAGCCATCAGGTGAAAAGGAGGAACCCAGACCCAGACCAGTGGTCATTCCGTATGTTGAGGGAGTATCAGAGAAACTGAGACGTTTATTTTCTAAACATAACGTACCAGTGGCTTTTAAACCCCAAAATACATTACGGCAAAGACTGGTTCATCTCAAAGATCCAGTCCCCCGGCACAAACAGAGTAATATTGTGTATGCTGTTCATTGTCAGGAGGGCTGTGATCAGTCTTACATCGGGGAAACTAAACAGCCACTGGCCAAAAGGATGGCCCAGCATAGAAGATCAACATCATCAGGCCAGGATTCTGCGGTCTACACTCATCTCCAGGCCAGCGGTCACTCTTTCAAGGATGAAGATGTTCACATCCTGGACAGAGAGGAACGATGGTTTGAGAGAGGAGTAAAGGAGGCCATCTTTGTGAAAAGAAATCGTCCATCATTAAACAGGGGTGGAGGCCTCTGGGTTCAACTGTCCCCCTCTTAGAATGCTGTGATTGCTAGTATCACTCAGCCCTCTGTGAATAGTAAACAGCCATCAGTGTGCTAATGGTCCATTGTTAGGCTGAAGGTCCTTCTTGAGCATGTGATCAGCTGGTTTTGGTTGTCAGCAGCAAACTGGTTGATCCACTCTGAGAAGGTGCTATTTAAGAGACTGAGCTGAAAACTGCACCTCAGACTGAGGAAGTCTCTTGGATGAGAGACGAAACGTTTCTAGATTTTTTTTGCTTTTTTTGTTTTTTGTTTATTTGAATGTCCAGAGGACCAGATTGAACTTTTTTGGACAATTTCTAAGAGTGTATGACACAAGATGTTATGATCCACAGTGTCAAAAGCTTTAGACAGGTCTAAGAAAAGGGCAGTGCAATAATCCTAAGCATCCAGTGCTTCAACAACATCATTAAGACCCTTCAGTGAGGCAGTGGTTGTGCTGTGTTGTTTTCTGAAACCAGATTGATGTGGAGGTAAGATGTTAAATGAGTCCAGGTAATTTTTGATTTGAGAGTTTATCAGTTTTTCTAGAACCTTGGCTAAAATGCAGAGTTTGGAGATTGGTCGATAGCTGTTCAGTGAGGTGGGGTCACCTCCCTTCAGCAAAGGAAGAACAAAGGCTGTTTTCCAAGTGTCTGGGATGGAGTTTTGTCTTGTGGCGAGATTGAAGATGTGGGTCACAGGGACTGTCATGATATGAGCAGCCAGCCTTAAGAAATAAGGTGTAAGTTCATCTGGACCTGCAGATTTTTTAGGATCAAGATCTTTTAACAGTTTATTGACCTCACTGACTGAGAATGGAGAAAAAGAGAAGGTGTGATTAACTGAGGATTGACTTGTAGGAGAGATTTGATTTGTAGAAGTTTGGTTATTAAGTGAAGTGGCTGATTTTCCATTAGTAACTGTGTCAAATAAAGAACTAGAAGCAACAAAATGTTTGTTGAAACAGTTCAGGATCTCGTGCTTATTTGACACAGGAACAGAGTTAACGAGAAGTTACGATGGGAGGTCAGATGATTGGGGGGTGCCTGAGAGAGATTTGATGGTTTTCCAGAATCTGTTAGGGTCATTTAGATTTTTGGAGGTCTGAGATAAGAAATAGTTGTGTTTTGCAGCTTTGACAGCAGTTGTACATTTATTCCCCATCTGTCGAAAACTCAACCAATCAGTGTCTGAGTCAGATTTTCTCGCTGTGGCCCAAAGATGATCTCTCCTGTACAGGAGGTCAGCCAGCTCTGGAGTAAACCAGGGGCTGTCTCGTCCCTTTATTCTGAACTGACGAAAAGGAGCATGTTTGTTCACAAAATAAATGAAACTATTATGAAAATAGTTCCAAACGGAGTTCACGTCATCAGTTAACAGAATACGATGCCAGTCAAAGTGAGACAGATCCCAGAGGAATGACTGTTCACAAAAATGTTTCAGATCCCTTTTTTGAATTAATCTGGGCTTAGAAGGTGGAAGTTTAATATCTCTCAAAGCAGCTGTCACACAATGATCACTCAAAATAGCAGTTAATACACCTGTACCAGGGAATTTGTGAGGCATATTAGTTAGAAATAGGTCTAAGATGGTGGATTTTTCAGGACGGTTTTTGTTTAATCTAGTGGGAGAGTCAATCAATTGGGTAAGATTGAGAGACAGACAACATTCCTTGAATTTATCACAGATGGGGGTCGACTTACACCAATCAATGTTGAGATCTCCAGCCAAAAGGATCTCTTTGAATTTTAAATTACCAAGAAATTCCATCAGGGCAGACAGAGCCTCAGGTGTTGCTGAAGGTGGGTGGTAACAACAGACTACAGTTAAGATCTGGCCTCCATTCAAGGTGATGTCTACAGATAAGGCTTCAAACTGGTTTGGAATTATTTTAGAAGACACAGGACTAGAAACCAATGAATCTCTGATGTAAACAGCGAACCCCCCCTTTTGATGATCACAGCGGTAGATGTTAAATCCATTAATTGCCAGGTCATTATTGAGTACAGATTTGTTGAGCCAGGTTTCAGAGATGAAGATAACATCTGCCCCAGAAGAACTGACCAGAATTTTCAAGGCATCAAGTTTTTTCAGAAGGCTGCATGTGTTTACATGCAGAAAATGAACCCCTGACACGTTCTTAAAGTCATTTGGTGTGCTGTAATTAGTGGGGGGTCCAGGGTTGTGTTGAATCCCTGAGAGCAGTAACAACATTATTATCAGACATTTTCTAGAGTTTTTTGTGACTGGTGTGTAATTACAGGAGTTAACAGTGTGACAATTAGCCCCCATAATCGAACCATGAGAAACATTAATGAAGACGTGATCGTTCATAACCCAAAAACAGTGAAAGTTGCAGTGATGGGCAGATTCAGGTGTATTAACAAGATTCAGTGACTCCAGATAATCTGAGAACTGAAAATAGTGACAATAATATCCTGATGCATGCTCAATAATCCAGGTAGAAAAATCTAAAAAAGTTAAATCTGGTCCTCTGGACATTCAAAAAACCAAAACAAAGCAAATCAACAAAAAATGTTCCCCTACATCGGGGGAACAAAACAGCCACTGGCCAAAAGGATGGCCCAGCACAGAAGATCAACATCATCAGGCCAGGACTCTGCGGTCTACACTCATCTCCAGGCCAGCGGTCACTCTTTCAGGGATGAAGATGTTCACATCCTGGACAGAGAGGAACGATGGTTTGAGAGAGGAGTAAATGAGGCCATCTTTATCAAAATAAATCGTCCATCGTTAAACAGGGGTGGAGGCCTACGGGTTCTACTGTCCCCCTCCTACAATGCTGTGATTGCTAGTATCACTCAGCCCTCTGTGAACAGTAAACAGCCATCAGTGTGCTAATGATCCATTGTTAGGCTGATGGTCCTTCTTGAGCATGTGATCAGCTGGTTTTGGTTGTCAGCAGCAAAACTGGTTGATCCACTCTGAGACGGTGCTATTTAAGAGACTGAGCTGAATACAGCTCCTCAGACTGAGGAAGTCTCTCGGATGAGAGACGAAACATTTCTACATTTTTTGTTGATTTGCTTTGTTTTGGTTTTTTTGAATGTCCAGAGGACCAGATTTAACTTTTTTAGATAGTGACAATAATATGAATGATACAGAAAAGTTTCAGACCATAAAACATCACAGTTCAAATGGGCAAACAAACCCGACGAGGTGGCCCAACTGCAGTTTGAGTTGGGCTAAGGAGGGCTCTGGCCCCCTAGTGAGGATGGATGGATGCTCCCATGGGAAACAGAAGCTGGGTCCAGAATCAACAGGCCGAAACAGAAACTGATAATTCGCAGCAAATAGCAGAGCGAGCTGCCAGAAAATCCTCCTGAAGTGAAAGGCATGATCCTAGCTCGTTTCAGATCAACAGGGGCCAACAGCGTGATCCGGAATAAAATTAATTATTATCCAGGTGAGTTTGGATGGAGGCCTGAGCATCTCCGATACAAACTCCGAACTTCTCTCAAGCACCACGCAGCCCTGCTCCCCCACGCTGCTCCTCCACGCTGCTCCTTCACGCTGCTCCTTCACGCTGCTCCTCTGCTTCTCTGCACGACACCTCCGCACCCGACAGCACGAGAAGCACCCCCGGTGAAAAACGAGACTGACCAGAGAGGCTGAGGCTGAAGTCGACACTGGTCCGGTCCGATTCTGCTCCAGTCCGGCGCTCCACAGCACGAGAGACGAAGAGGCTGAAGATGTCCCTGGCCCGGTTCTGCTCCGGTCCGGCGGCGCTTCAAAGCACCGGAGCGTCTCCTCCAGGTGAACACAGTGATTCCACGGAGGTGGACAGTCCTTCGGTGAAAGTAACGGGCTGCTCACTGAAGCTGAGACCGGCTCTGTTGAAGACAAAATCCCCCACAGCCACCTCGGTTCAGTTCTGGTCCAATTCGAGGGTCACAGATACACTTCCCCCACACCTATGAAGACACCACGAGGGCCAGTCCAGCAGAAAACCAACGAAATACCACCCGGCGATTTTTGTTAGAACCAGGTAGAACCACACAGGTCCAGATAAGAGTTCGTTGAGGTCAAGAGAGAGAGAGAAAAAACACTGGACCTTCGTGAGACAACTCCGCAGCTCGAGGGGTCACCTGGCCGGCAGGGTGCACTCAGAGTGACCGGTGGGGTGGGAGCAGCCGGTCCTGGACCAAAATATATTTTTGGACGGTCCCGTCCGGCTCGCTGAGTCACTGAACACCAAATTCGGTTGGAAGGAGGACCAACTTTAGTTTGGTTAAAAAAAAAACGGGTCAGTTTGATGATAAAAGACTGCAGAGAAGCCGGAGGGAGCTGCCGTCCAACAGCTCGCCGAAAGTGAAAATGACCGTATGGGGCGGTGTTGCACTGTTGAGGGTCACAGAGTATGGTGTAACACCGGTTCCAATCCAGCAAACCAGAAACAGCTTCCTCTGACCTTGTTTCACAAACAAAAAGCAAAAGATATTAATCTCTAAACCTATTAAAAAAATCTATAAACATATTAATCTCTAAAACTAAACTTAATGTGCACCACAAGTGGCGGTGGTGCGGGGTGGTCGATCCCCCCCCCCCTCACTGTTAAGTTTCGTTTTTGACGTGCTGCGTGTTTCTTCACGTTTGCAGTTTAATAATAATAACTAATAGTTTAGTTTTTCCTGCGACTTATTTACAGTATGATAAATGGTAGGAGCATAATATATGCTCCCAATGCTTTGTTGGTCTTTTTTTTGTAAATAATTACTTTTTTTCCGATTTTATTTATTTATTTATTTTTGTATCTTGAGAACTATGACGTCATCAAATACTCGAGTTCTACTCGGGTTTTATTATGTTAATATCGAGTTTAAAAATTATATACTCGTTCAACCCCTACTGTTCACAAACGCTCTCTGTCAGGATTTTCAGGCTGAGCTGAACAAGAACAAACCCATGTGCAGACAGGACACAGAGGCCAGGACGTAAAATAACAATTACTTTAATAATCAAAAAATAAATAGCTGACGTGGCAGCAAAACTCACAGACAGGATCTGGTCAGAATAATACACAGAACACAGGAGACAAACCAGGGGCTGTACCAGACTATGCACCTGTAGTGAACTAAGCCTCAGGTCAAAATCTGGCCCTGAGGGCCTTCCTGGGACAAGAACTGTTATTTCATTGATTTGAGTCCAGAAACACAAAATTAAGTTCATCCAGAGACTTTCTAAGTGTGTCCTGCACTGATCAATTGAAAGAACACTCTCTTTTTTATTATCATTACTATTTTACAATGTCTTGATAATCAAAAGTGTGTTTAGTTCAAACCATTTTAAATGTTGAAGTGAACTACTCATTTTAAATCAACTGTGAAACAGTATAAATGATTTTTAATCCTCATTCAAAGTAGAAATCAAGTTAATGTTTGTTACAAGAGTAATTATGCATTTTGATCTTCTGTCTGTAATGAGCAAGTCGTGATGTGGGTCAGAAGTCAAGTTTCGGTCAAAAACATGTTTACTGGAAAGAAATGTCATGTTTAACTTTTTCAGATAGATAGAAGAAGACTGGCTCCAAAAGTCTCTGTTCTTCAAAACATCTTTCTGTCTGTTCTTAAAACAATCTACTCTGTCTCCTTGACTCTTAATGACCCTCTTACGTCACTAAGACCACACCCCTGTTGGTTCTTTCAACCAATCAGGAAGTTATCAGAGGAACCGGAAGTGACCTCTTTAAAATGGTCAACACTTCCTAGTTCCAAGCAGGAACGCAGAACAACGGGAACTACGCAGAACAAGACTTCCAAGCTGAACAAGTTCGAGCAGTTTCTAATGGAATGACCAGAGTCCGTCGATGCCACGACGTCTCACTGTGGCTACTGACGAACGCTCTGAACAATGAAGAAGTCTGTTCCGTGATGATCTCATGACTCCTGAGTTCTCTGCTATTCTTACGGAGACGCTGAAAAGTGGCTTGAAGTGGAACTTTATGCCGGAACTGAAATATCTTCAGAGAGGTAAAAAGTCGATCTTCAACTGCGAAGTGTACCGTGGGTTAAGCTGGGTCCAAAGGAGCGTGTTGTTCTGGTTATAACAGACACATTCCCTCACCCATCTCTCTCCATTTAAACTTCATTTTCCCATCTTTAAAACTCTTCTATCTGCCAGTAATCATCCAGATATTTTCAGAAATGTCTGTTGGTTTTAAAAGCTGCAAGTGGAAACCATGGCCGTATGGTTTTCTCATTATAAAGCTCATTAATTAAGCTTGTTATTGTAATCAATTTTGCCAAATAATGTAAATGTTTGATGTTAAATTTTGATTCTGTTAATAAATGACCACATTCATTTTGATGGGTCAAAGAAAATTAACGTCTCACGTCACATTTAATCATTCAAGGCACGATATTACTCAGTCCAGAAAAATGAAAGAATCCGTTTAATTTATGAATAATATCTGACAGATATAGTTCATTACACACCGACAAGGATTGAGACACAGACCAGAGCTTATATACACACAGACTGGATGAGACAAATTACAAACACCTGGAGGACACGTGGGTGGAGCTGATCGGGGTAATTACTGAGAAACACTAGGGCGTACAGACACAGTGAGACTGACAGAGGGATATCATCCTTACAGTACCCTCCCCCAAAGGACACCCCCTGGCGTCCCCAGAAAGCCCCCCCCTCAAAAAAAATGGGGTGGGCGTAGGGAGGAACTACAAGGATGGAGGGCACAAGGAAAAACTTGAGTGGGACCAGGACAAAAAACACACACAGGGAACAAACAAAAAAGATCCAAGTGGTCAACAAATTGTTTCAAGGCAGACCTAGTCCAAAAGCCCTGGGGCAGGTCAGGTGAGGAATCGGGACAAGGCGAGGAGCCTGGACAAGGCGAGGGACCAAGGCGAGGCGTGAGGCCAAGGCGAGGCGTGAGGCCTAGGCGAGGCATGAGGCCAAGGCGAGGCGTGAGGCCAGGGCGAGGGACCTGGATGTCGGCGGACCTGGGACCCTCGGTGGACGTAGCGACTTCGGCGGACCTGGGACCCTCGGTGGACGTAGCGACGTCGGCTGACCTGGGACCCTCGGTGGACGTAGCGACGTCGGCGGACCTGGGACCCTCGGTGGACGTAGCAACGTCGGCAGACCTGGGGCCCTCTGTGGACATTGAGACCTCTGAAGTGGCGGCTGAGTCTTCGACGGCTGAGTCTTTGGAAGGAGTGAAGACCTCAGCAGATGGAGCGAGGACCTCAGCGGACGGAGCAGCAGCGAGGACCTCAGCGAGCGGAGCAGGAGTGAGGACGTCAGTGAAGACCTCAGCGAGCGGAGCAGGAGCGAGGACCTCAGCAAGGACCTCAGCGAGGACCTCAGCGGGCGGAGCAGGAGCGAGGACCTCAGCGAGGACCTCAGCGAGTGGAGCAGGAGCGAGGACCTCAGCGAGGACCTCAGCGAGGACCTCAGCGAGCGGAGTAGGAGCGAACGGAGCGAGGACCTCAGCGAAGACCTCAGCAGGCGGAGCAGGAGCAAGGACCTCAGCGAAGACCTCAGCGGGCGGAGCAGGAGTGAGGACCTTAGCGAGCGGAGCAGGAGCGAGCACCTCAGTGGGTGGAACAGGAGCGAGGACCTCAGCGGGCAGAGCAGGAGCAAGGACCTCAGCGGGCAGAGCAGGAGCAAGGACCTAAGCGGGCAGAGCAGGAGCGAGGACCGCAGGAGCGAGGACCACAGCGGGTGGAGCGAGGACCTCAGTGAAGACCTCAGTGGATGGATCAACCACGGGGGCTGCGTGCAGCATGGGGTCCACCTCTGGGGCTGCGTGCCGCGTGGGATCCACCTCGGGGGCTGCGTGCAGTGTGGGATCCACCTCGGGGGCTGTGTGCAGTGTGGCATCCACCTCGGGGGCTGTGTGCAACGTGGGATCCACCTCGGGGTCTGGAGCAAGCATGGACAGTGGGTCTACAGAGGCAGGGTCTTGCTCTATTTTCAAAGTTCTGAGTCCAGTAAGAAACTGTTGATATTCAGGACGCTGGATTAAACCGGGTTGGGATAATAGAAACCTTTCGGCAAGGGTGAGCACAGTATCTAGACAGCCTGGGTTATTTTTTGCAGAAAAAAGGAGGCTTTGTAGAGTGTGGTTTATTTGAGATAATTCATGGGGTTAGAGCTGAGAAGTCTTAGGGCTAGTTTTGTGTGGAGCTCTATTCAGAGGCGAGGGGTCAAGATCCGCCCTCACCGGAAACCTCGGAGGTGAGGCGACGGGACCTTCCCCCATGGAGATACCGGGACCAGGTTCAGGAAGCTCAGTCTCGCCAGACTGAGCAGGAGCAGCTTGAAGCGATGGTGGGGTGTGGGGTTCCGCCCTCACCGGAGTCCTAGGAGGTGAGGCGACGGGACCCGCCCTCGCGGAGGCATCGGGACTGGTTTCCGTTAGCTCAGTCTCGCTGGACCGAGCAGGAGCGGACCGGAGCGACGGAGAAGCGTCGGACTCTGCCCTCACCGAAATCCTGGGAGGTGAGGCAACATAATCCGTCTCCACTGCCGCACCAGGAATGTCTTCTGGAAGCTCGGCTCTACCGAGCCGAGTCGGAAACCTGGAAGGTGCCGGAACGAGCACCATGGACCGCTTCTAGGTTCGGTTTCTGCCGCTCCGGCGGCGGCGAGAAAGCTGAGGGGCAAGAATGGAGCGGAGCTCATCCTCCAGCTATGCGTCTTCTCCCAACGTCCACCCCAAATAACCGAATGGAGCTGAGGATGAGGAGGAGCTGTAATTGTGGTTCACGCGGTCTCCCCATAGCCGGGACCTTCTCTCTTCTTCGAGGACCAGGAGGGGAGAAGGCAGGATTTCCACCTCCTGGCAGTAACTTCTTTGTGCCGGCACGGGTTGGATCTGGAGCCTGCCACATCGGAACACGATCTCTTCCATCTGGGTGGGCTCAAGAGAACAGGTAAGCGAGGTCGAGGAATTCTGTCTGCTGGGTTTTGATTTTGGTCGGTGCATACTGTCAGGATTTTCAGGCTGAGCTGAACAAGAACAAACCCATGTGCAGACAGGACGCAGAGGCCAGGATGTAAAATAACAATCACTTTAATAATCAAAAAATAAATAGCTGACATGGCAGCAAAACTCACAGACAGGATCTGGTCAGAATAATACACAGAACACAGGAGACAAACCAGTGGCTGTACCAGACAATGCACCAACAAGGATTGAGACACAGACCAGAGCATATACACACAGACTGATGAGACAAATTACAAACACTCGGAGGACACGTGGGTGGAGCTGATCGGGGTAATTACTGAGAAACACTAGGGCATACAGACACAGCGAGACTGACAGAGGGATACCATCTTTACACTCTCCATCCAACCTCACTGAGCTCGAGCTGTTTTTGCAAGGAAGAATGGGCAAGAATTTCATTCTCTCCATGTGCAAAACTGATAGAGACATACCCCAAGCGACTTGCAGCTGTAATTGCAGCAAAAGGCAAATGCATATGTAATCATGTTTTAATTGTGCTTGCTGGTAGAGTTTTTTTTATGTCTCAAATTGTGTCCTGATAGACAAGATGTGAAAGCTCTTTTTTTAATACCGCTATCTACCCGCATGTTTCTCCCCCTTTTCCTATCTAAGATTATTATTCTGGAAAAGGACAAGAAAGGTTGCGCTTAGTTATAGTAGCAGCTTCTTGCACTCCGTCCATCTTCCAGATGACTGCATGTACGTGTTCTCATTATATCTCGGTACAATGATAATAAAGCTTATTCTGATTCTGAACTCAGTACTATCATGGCCAGGGAGGTTTTTAGATTACATGGTCTCCCCGTTGACATCTTTTCTGATCGTGGTCCTCAATTTATTTCTGTTTTGGAAAGAGTTTTGCAGCCTCCTTGGCATCTCCATCAGTCTCTCCTCAGGGTTCCATCATCAGTGTGACGGCCAATCTGAGAGTGTCAACCAAGAGATGGAGACCAAACTTCGCCTATTCTGCCAGGGAGATCCCAGTAAATGGTCGTCCAGCCTTCCCTAGGTCGAACACGCAATCAACTCCCTACCCTCTTCATCTTCAGGTTTGTCTTCCTTCTACGTAGTTCTTGATTTCCAACCCCCTCTGTTTTCTGTTCAGAACAGGGAAGCACAAGTACCATCAGCTCATTCTGCTGCTATTGTAGATGAACATATTCTGTGATATATTAATAAATTAAACGGATTCATTCATTTTTCTGGACTGAATAATACCGTGCATTGAATAATTAAAGATGTAACGTGAGACGTTAATTTTCTTTGACCCATCAAAATGAACGTGGTCATTTATTAACAGAATCAAAATTTAACATCAAACATTTACATTAATTTGGCAAAATATGAAAATAACAACAGGTTAATTAATCAGTTTACAATTAGAAAACCATACGGCGATGGTTTCCCTTGCTTCCAGCTGTACAACAGACATTTCTAAAATTATCTGGCATGATTTCTAGCAGATAGAAGAGTTTAAAGATGGAAAGATGAAGTTTAGAGGGAGGGAGATGGTGTGTGTGAGTGAAAGTGTTGAACAGAACGGCACCCTCCATTCGAACCCAGCTTTCCTCGGTACGCTCGGTAGTAAACTCAACTCATTACCTCTCTGACGATGAATCAGCGGATATGGAGCTCCAGTTAACGCTACCGGTCCAGCGTCTCCGTAGGATGGCAGAGAACCGTCCGGAGTGGTGGCGGGACTTCATCAACAACAGTTCACCTCACGAGTGGACTCACATGAGTGGAGTCCTTCAGAAGTTCCACTCAGATGTGGAAGATTGCATAATTCCCACAAGACTCGGAAGAGCTCTGGATCATGTCTGGACTT
>NC_056500.1:60420504-60429018 GCF_014905685.2 Nematolebias whitei | reverse complement strand
AAAAAAAAGAGAGTGTTCTTTCAATTGATCAGTGCAGGACACTTAGAAAGTCTCTGGATGAACTTAATCTTGTGTTTCTGGACCCAAATCAATGAAATACAGTTCTTGTCCCAGGAAGGCCCTCAAGGCCAGGACTTTGACCTGAGGCTTAGTTCACTACACTATGAGGTGCCAGCGCACCTGGATAAAAGCCAAGAGAGCTCTCCTTAAATCCTCTGCCATCTACGTTAGAGGGTCCAACAGACAATGACCGACCCAGCCAGCTTATCAGGTGGACCACAAGGTCTGGCTTTCCACCAAGGACCTTCCTCTGAGAGTCGAGTAAGTTGTAAGTAACTTGTAAGTTGGCTCCCCATTTCATCGGTCCATTCCCCATCACCAAGGTCATTAACCCTGTAGCTGTCCGTCTTCAACTTCCCCGCTCCCTCAAAGTTCATCCTACTTTCCATGTCTCCCGCCTAAAACCCTTCCTTCTGTCCCGGTTCAAACCCTCCTCCCACTCGACTTATTGATGGCTCCCCAGCTTACACCGTCAGGAGGCTCCTTTGCTCCAGGCAGTGGGGTTGGGGGCTCCATTACCTTGTTGACTGGGAGGGGTACAGCCCGGAGGAACGTTCTTGGGTTCCTGCTCATCACATTCTGGACAAAGCCCTCATCAGCCAATTTCATAGTTCCCTTCCTGAACAACTTGGTGGTCCGTCAGGAGCCGGACCTTAGGGTGGGGATTCTGTCATGTTATTACACTCCCCCCTCTGCCTGCTGTTTTCATGTTCAGTGTTCGCCTCAGCCCATTCAGCTCCTGTCATCCATTTACCTCCACTCTGCCTCATGCCTCTCTCTACAATCATCGCTCATGCTCTTCACTTGTTCACCTCCCTATTTAAACTACCTGCCTGCCTTCACTCCTTGCCAGATTCTCGAACCTCTCTGAGCAGTAGGAATCCAGCACTCCTCGTTTTTGCCTCCTGCTTATTTCTGAACCCAAACCTGTTTTCTGACTACTCAACCTGCCTGCCCCATTTTAGATTTGTAAATGGACTGTACTTATATAGCGTCTTTCAATCTGATCAAGATACTCAAAGCGCTTTACACTACAATCTGTGCCTGTACCCATTCATACAGTACTCTACTAGATCTCTACAAAGCTAATTGAACAAATCATTCTAAAGAGACTAATCAGAGCTTTATCACATGCATACACCGATGGGATACACGTCGTAAGCAAAGATGGGTTCAGTGTCTTACCCATGGACACTCTGACATGTGACTGCTGGTGGATTCGAACCCCCAACTTCTTGCATTGGAGGACAACTGCTCTAACCACTCAGCCACAGCCGCCCCAATTTGTCTGCTTCAGTCCTCACGGTAACAACTCTTCACCTCCACACCGACCACAATTCAAGATCACGTTTTTGAACTTATTCTGCTTTCTGCCTCCCTGTGCTCGAACCCCTGCTACCCCTCTTGAACCCTGGAACTGGATTTTCCCTTACTGGACCTGAACACTCTCTGTTTGCTCCACTGCTGTTGTTCACTCTGCATGAGTGATGTCATAGGCTCCAGCGAGACTACAGCTCTTGTTACTCCATCAATACAGAAGGTTAGTGACATTCATGGTTCATCTCCTCGCCTCCCCATCCTCGCCAAGTTCACTAACTCTTCTGTCTTGACAGATCAGACCCAGGCCCGGACCAAGACCTGCACCAGAATCTCTTTATTTCCTAATAAACTTTTTAAACCATTTCTGTGTTGGGTGTTGATGTGTTGATCCAAACCGTTTCTTGTCAGAACATTAAATTTCTTAAACATATATTACAATGTTAAATGCGTATAGTGTTTGTTTAAATCCATACTGGAAGTTAAGAGCATTTCCATTTGCATTTGACCTTTAATGAATCCTAAGAAAAAGATTACTAGAATTTGCTCACCTGTTATAATTTTTTTTTGTTTGTTTATAGGGTAAAGTCAGACAAATAATTGCTTAATAGTTCATCGCTGTACTTTTTGCTTCACTGTACTTCTATCAAAACATTTAAATTTTGACCAATTGTAATTTAAAGACGGTTAGCAATAAAAAAAATGTATATTATGTATATTTAAAAAGATAAATGTGTAGTGAACTAGGCCTCCGATCAAACCTGCCTCTGAAGACCTTCATGGGACAGGAACTGTTATTTCATTGATTTGAATCCAGAAATACAAATGAGCTCATCCAGGGACTTTCTAATTGTATCCTGAACTAATCAATTGAAAGAACACTCTCTTTTTTATATTATCATTACTATTTTACAATATCTTGATAATTAAAAGTGTGTTTAGTTCATACCATTTTTAAATGTTGAAGTGAACCACTCATTTTAAATCAACTGTGAAACAGTATTAATGATTTTTTAATCCTCATTCAAAGTAGAAATCAAGTTAAATGTCTATGTTACAAAGTAATTATGCATTTTTGATCTTCTGTCTGAAATGAGAAGGAGTGATGTCAGTCAAACGTCGGAGACAGTCCAAAACAGGTTATTGGAACGAACTGTCGTGTTTTTAAACCTCTCAGACAGTAACAAGAGAACTGATACCTATAGCTTTTCTCACTTCGTCAAAACATTTCTCTGTCTGTTCCTAAACATTTCTGATGTTTTCTCGACTTGTAATGACCCTCTGGCCTCACTAAAACCACACCCCTGTTGGTTCCTTCAACCAATCAGGACTTCCTAAAAGTGACCAGAAGCAGAACTCTTTAAAAGTCGACACTTCCTAGTTGGTTGGTTGGTTGGTTGGTTCCGTTAGTTCTGGTTCTGATGGAGTTCGGCTGAAGTTCCTAGGAGTTCTTCTGAGTTTTTCTCAGACTCAGTCTGCTGAGTCTAGTTGGGATTATGGAGCCTTCCACATCTGAGTGGAACCTCTGACGGACTCACACCTCGCTGTGAGTTCACCCGGGAGGTGAGCGTGTTGTTGAACGGAGTACCGTCACTACTTCGGACGATTCTCAGCCATCCTGAGGAGACGCTGAAAGGTAGCGTTGAAATGGAACTCCGTACCGGAGCTGACCTATCTTCTACAACGGTAACGAGTCACTTCACTACCTAGAGTACCGGGGCTGAGCTGGGGTCGGATGAAGGGTGCCTTTCCTCGTCAACACACTTTCTTCCTCCACATTTTCTCTCCATTTAAACTCCTTGATTTCCCATCTTTAAACTTCTATCTTGCCAGTAATTAATCCAGGTATCTTCATAAATGTCTGTTGTTTTTATTAAGCAAAACGTGCCAAGTTTTATTAATCATAGCTGATCAGTATAATCAAGTGTACAATGTTTTGATGTTAAATTTTGATTCTGTTAATAAATGACCACATTTATTTTGATGGGTCAAAGAAAATTAACGTCTCATGTCACTGATTAAACCATCGACAACACAGTACCTCTGTCACATATCTGTCAAGTAGCTCGAAAAAGTGAGAACCCGTTATTAAAAATTGACTGTAGTGGAGCTCTAAGCTAACTGAAGCTAACCTAGCCTTTATATCACTACAAATGTATAGTAATTAATATGTAGTACTTATGTTTTTAAATTTAATGAAACACAAACCTTTAACGTTTAAGGACAAATTTTAACCACATTTTCCAATTGCATTTGATCTTTAATGAATCCTAACAAAAGATTATCATAATCTGCTCAACTGTTATTACGTTATAAATTTTTTGCTTCTAGGATGAAGTCAGACAAAAACAGTCAAAAATTCAGAAAGAACAGTAACCGGCCATACAACTGTGGCCCCTGAGAGACTCAGCTGAAAGTCCTGATGAACCTTATGTTTTTTAATTAAATGAAAGACAAACCTTTAAAATTTAAGGACACATTTTAACCAAATTGTTTTCAAGTCTGTAGCTTGTTGTAAAAGCAGTTTCAAAGATTACAGCACAGTGTGATACATTTTGCAATTTTAACATGAACCTTGTGCATATCTAAATAAAAGTGAAGATATTTTTAATACATGTTTATTGTAAAAATCTATACTAAAATGGAAAATACATGGGTTTAAAGCAGGCAGGGAAGGCAATAAGGTAGGATTATGAATTAGGTTTAAAAGTTACAGCTCATGAGGTACTCCATTAGAGCATGATATCTCTTCCACAACATCCTGTGGCAAAGCCTTTCAAAGGCTTTCAGGGTGTTCTTCTTCTGTTTAGTGGTGGCTAGTAAATAGCTTAAAGGAGCACTACCGCCACCAGGTGGTAAGACAAGTTGGATTCTGGACCCCGCCTACAGGAACCGGTCCAGAAGTGTAAATGCAAACGCAACGACAAACGAGCTGATCTGAGCTGAACCGAGCTGAACCGAGCTTACCTGATCTGCGCCGTAACAGTGGAAAAGAGGGATAAGGGACAGCTCAGGAAACCCAAGCCAACCCTAACTATAGGATTTAGCAAAAAGGAGAGTCTTAAAACTAGACAATGTGTCAGTCTCACAGACAGAAATTGGAAGTTGGTTCCACAAGAAAGGAGTCTGATAACTGAAAGCTCCTACCTCCATTCTGTTTTTGGACACTCTAGAAACTGCAAGTAAACCTACAGCCTGAGAGTGAATTGCTTTGTTAGGAAAATATGGAACAATAAGATCTGTAATATAAGATGGAACTAGTTTAATTAGAGCTTTGTAGGTTAGAAGTAGGATTTTGAATTCAATTCTGGATTTGACAGGGAGCCAGTGGAGAAAAGCTAAAACTGGAGAGATATGATCTCTCCTAAGCAGTAAATGAAGATTAAACAGATCAACTGTAGTGCTTGTATTTATTGCTGTACTGTGCTGCAACATCTTGTCTACGTTTAATATTTGGCTTAAGTCTTTCATTTTTGATAAATTCTATAAGTTAAGGTTGTCTTGGTTTCCTGAGCTATCCCTTAATTATGCTGCTATAGGCTTAGGCTGCTGGAGGACAAACTGACCACATTTCTTCACTCTGCTACTGTATTTACTTGCTCTACTCTACCTGTTTGTACTTGCAATTATTTATATCCTTAATAAGTGGGGTTTTTTTGTCTTTCTTCCAATAGAGAGTACACCTGGGCTTGTCATTCTGTGTTTGTCTGTTCCTCCTCCATAACCTCTCAACCCAGCCAGTCAAAGCAGATGGCTGGTTGTCCTGAGCCTGGTTCTGCTGGAGGTTTCTTCCTTTTAAAAGGGAGTTTTTCCTTTCCACTGTTGCCATTGTGCTTGCTCAGGATGGGAGACTGCAGCAAAGTGAAGATTCAATGCAATCTGGCTTCCTTTGTTAGATAGATAGCTTTTACTAGTTGTCTTTTGTATGTATGTGAATGTTTTGTTCAGTGCCCTGAGACAACTTTTGTTGTGATTTTGTGCCATATAAATAAAGTGAATTGAATTGAATTGACATGCATGCGTGGGTTTTCTCCGGGTACTCTGGTTTCCTCCCACAGGCCAAAATCATGCATGTTAGGCTGATTGGTAACTCTGAATTGTCCCTAGGTGTAAGTGAGAGAGTATTTGTCTCGTTTGTCTCTGCCCTGTGATGGACTTGCTGCCTGTCCAGGTGTTCCCCGCCTCTCACACAGTGACTGCTGGACATGGGCACCAGTGACCCCCGTGACCCTAAAAAGGAAGAAGTGAGTAAATATAATGGAGGGCAACTGTTCTAACCACTCAGCCACAGCCCCCCCCCCCCCCCAAAAAAAAAAAAAAAATTTCTTACAAACAAACAAACACATCACATGATTTGGAGTCTGATGAAAAGCCCAAAACCTTTTCAACAACATCAAGAATATCTTGTCAAATTCTATGTTTAGAATTTATTTGTTAATAAATGCCTCTAGTTTCATGCATGATGTATATATACATTATGTTAAGTTTTAGTCACTCAATTTTGTGTTGCATTTCCTTTACCCTATCCCACTCGGATAGCGCCTGAGTTCAACTATTCTATTTTATATTACTTCCCTGGGTAGACTTTCAGCTCATACTTTTTATATTTACACCAACCCAAATAGGAAACCCAAATAATGGTAAATTGACTGTACTTATATAGCGCCTTTCTATTTTATTGAGATACTCAAAGCGCTTTACACTACAATCTGTGTCCTCATTTGCCCATTCATACAGCACTCTATTAGATCTCTACAAAGCTAATTGAACAAATCATTCTAAAGAGACTAATCAGTGATTTATCACATTCATATGAGACACACATCAGAGGCAATGAGGAGTTCAGTGTCTTGCCCAGGGACACTTCAGCATGTGACTGCTGTGGGGTTCGAACCCCCAACTCTTACATTGGGCCCACGTTCTCAGTCATGGGCCCTAAACTTTGGAACAATCTGCCCATCAACATTCGACAGGCCACCTCAGTCTCTGCTTTTAAATCTCTCCTAAAAACACACCTATACTCATTGACATTTAACACAGGGTGATCAGCTTTAGATCTAGTTTTTCATTGATGCTGATTCTGTTTATGCTTTTGTTATTATTCCTATTTAACACAAGGTCATCTGATCTGATTTAGTATTTCATTGTTTCTGACTGAGTTTATGCTTTTTGTTATTATTTCCTTGACTTTTGACACAACGTGATCTGATTTAGTATTTCATTGTTTCTAATTGTTTTTGGTGTTATATTTTTATTCCACGTGCTGTAAATATATCTTGCTACTTTTTATCTGATGATGTGATATTTTTGTTAAGCACTTTGGTAACATTTTCTGTTTTAAATGTGCTCTATAAATAAATCTGACTTGACTTGACTTGACATTGGAGGACGACTGCTCTAACCACTCAGCCACAGCCGCCCCAATCAAACAATGTATCGTATCACTCTCTAATTTATTAAGATGGAGGGAAAAAAAACTATGCTAAATTCAACACAAAAAATAAAATAAAATTAGTGAGAGATCAGTTAAGCTTAGTTTCTTTAGACAAAAACATATCAAACACAAATTTAATTTTACAAGCACATTTAAATAAATCAAACTTGTACACTTCTCAATCTTTCTTCTTAAATTTAAACCATCACATTTTTTACAGTGCAGTTGTAAAACTCATTAACTTGTGGATCCACTTTTGAACCTACACCAGCTGGTGTTATTAAATGCAACCCCCCCCCCAAAAAAATAAAAAAATAAATAAAATTCAGCGCTGTTTATCTGTTCAAAAATGATCAAGTATACGCAGATTAACACCCCCACGTTGCAGGCCTGGACGACGCTGGGGAGCGGTGGGTCCAATTACAGTGTAACCCGTTAATTCCACTGAGTCAGGAAAAGATGTGAGTACTCACTCAACCTCTAAGTATTTCTTGTGCCCGTGTGTGTCACCTCTTGATGTTAAATGGAACGAATCCAGCAACCTCAACATAGAGGGTCAGCACAATGTTCCAGCCTCCCTCACCGCCAGAAATCCTTGCAGGCTTCCCCAGTCACCTGAGACGCTCATCTGGTTTGCTGATGTTACACCATATTCTGTGGCCACCTTATATTGTGACCGTAGGGGGCACTGTTGCATTTTTACGTCATACTTTGCAATACCCAATAAACAATATCATATTCTGTGACCATCTCCATAATAGTCATAATTTTAGTGGACAGATGTAAATTTTCATTCTTTAGAGGAAGGAGACTGACTCTCTCCTTCCTCCAAAGAATAAAACGTAAAATCTGATCACTATCATGACCATTAAGGAAATGTAGACAGTCACAGAATATGATAGTGTTTATTGGGTATTGCAAAGTATGACGTAAATATGCAAACAGTGCCCCCTACGGTCACAATATACGGTGGCCACAGAATATGGTGTAACACAGGCAAACCAAACAAGTCAGTAACTTCTATTATATTTGTGTAAATATAATTTTACACATTTGTAACAGTTTTTTCTGTGACTTTTCATTAAAAAATATTCATGTAAAATATCCTGATGCATGCTCAATAATCCAGGTAGAAAAATCTAAAAAAGTTAAATCTGGTCCTCTGGACATTAAAAATAAACCCCCAAAACAAAGCAAAACAACAAAAAAATGTAGAAACGTTTCGTCTCTCATCCGAGAGACTTCCTCAGTCTGAGTGCTGTATTCAGCTCAGTCAATAGCACCTTCTCAGAGTGGATCAACCAGTTTGCTGCTGACAACCAAAAACAGCTGATCACATGCTCAAGAAGGACCATCAGCCTAACAATGGATCATTAGCACACTGATGGCTGTTTACTATTCACAGAGGGCTGAGTGATACTAGCAATCACAGCATTGTAAGAGGGGGACAATTGAACACGTAGGCCTCCACCCCTGTTTAACGATGGACGATTTCTTTTCACAAAGATGGCCTCCTTTACTCCTCTCTCAAACCATCGTTCCTCTCTATCCAGGATGTGAACATCTTCATCCCTGAAAGAGTGACCGCTGGCCTGTAGATGAGTGTAGACCGCAGAGTCCTGGCCTGATGATGTTGATCTTCTGTGCTGGGCCATCCACACACACACACACACACACACACACACACACACACACACACACAC